>NC_079229.1:26320908-26515908 GCF_029633865.1 Lampris incognitus
CACAAGTATTTTAAAATCAGTTCCAAACTGATTTTTTTGAAAAAAAAATAATTTTCAACTCAAAATTGTCTGGGAGCCATATGCCGTCACCGGAAGAGCCATATATGGCTCGCGAGCCATAGGTTCCCGACCGCTGCTCTACAACTACCAAGGGAGAAAGAAGGAATGTCATTACCCTGTTTCAAGGATTATTTTTATGCAGCTGAGACTAAACCCTTTATCAACATATGTAACCCAACATTTCATGCCAGGTGGAAAAATATTGAACTCTCCATTATGAATGATCCTCCAATTCATGCAGTACTGGCTCACAGACATTTAGGGAGGTTTATAGATAAGGTGCAAAATTCATGGATTAACGCCCAACTAAAAATCTGGAATATGATAAGAGAAGAATATAAACTGGGCCATACATTACAAATAATTCAGTGGTGTACCTATGATCTTGAGTTCAAGCCTAATAAAATGGATTATAGATTTAAGTCCTGGATTTCAAAAGGAATAACAACATTCTATTCCCTAACAGAAAAGGCACACTTAAGACTTTGAAAACTTGAGGAAAGAATATGATCTTGAAAAATCAGATTTTTATAGATATCTCCAGATACATAATCATTTTGAACATAACATTAAAGATAAAACAGACTTCAATTATCCTATACTGAGGATATTTATTGGTGCCTATCAAAAAGACTCAAATAGGGGTGTTATCTCGAGATTTTATGAAGGCCTTATGACAAAAAAATCCCACGCTACAGAGTACATTAAAGAAAAATGGGGGGAAAAGAAGGGAACTTTACAATATCAAATGAGGATTGGCTTGATGTATGTAAATTCCAGTGGAATTTTTTTTTTACTCATACGTTTAAAATAAAAAAAAACCCTGAATGGCAGAGGAAAAGGAAACTGTTATTGTTTTGATATACATTTTATATACTGCTGTGAAAAATAAAGAATTAAAAAAAAATGTGAAAAATACTAGTAATTGCATTAGAAATAGTAAAAGCAACCAAACAAAAAGGTCCAGATGTGTAAAAGCTGTGTTGAGCCGGCCAATAAGGCTAAGGTAGACTGTAATAAAGCGAGTAAAGATTGGTTTCCAGTCTGGACTTAAAAACAAATGCAGCTTGTCGAACAAATGCAGGAAGTGTGTTTCAAAGGCTTTGGGTGTGGTGGGCCAATGCTCTGCCCCTTGTCTGTCTATTTGTTGATTTTTGGAGTTACTATTTTGGAGTTGGTTGCCAGCATCCACAGAGCATGAGATGGCACATATGGACTCAGTGAGATCCATCACGGATGCTATAAACCATTCATTTAAGGCTTTATCCATTTAAAAAAAAAGAAAGAAAAGAGAATCTTGAAATCTGCTCTGGCTTGTGTTGGAAGCCAGTGGCTGTTGCAGCTAGAAAAGTGCTATATAAAATAAAACTTGGTTGACTGACTGATGATCACACATCACTAAAGTAGACTTTCTCTTTGACAGTTGGTGTTGAGATATTTTAGATGCAGGTAGACGCCAATCGCTTCTGTAGTTACTGACGTGTGCGTCACTGCCTGTCTGTCCATCTACAGGTACACAACCAAGCATCTGAACGATGAATCGACCAACAAGACTATCAAGAGCATGCTGCAGTAAGACTGAGCTGCTACAACCGCTTGCCTCACACCCTGTTAGGGAGACACCACTCTCCTCCGAATGATGTCGGTGCACAGAATGTTTTTCGCTTTTTTTTTTTTCTTATTTTTCTTCTTATAAGGAACAAGAGCTATAGCTCCGTCCCCTTTTTATAATGCAAAATGCTACTGCCATTATGTGCATCTTTTTCCGTGCCAAAAAAGATGATGTTGCAGAGATGTAATGTTTTCGATGAGGCCATACAACAATGGCAGCTAATGAAAGCATTGTGGATTCTCTGGTGTTTTTTTTTTTTTTTTAGTTTTTTTTTTATATATATATAAATGTCTTGTTTTTCCCTATGTAAGGGACGGGAGTGCTTTGACTTGAAAATTTAAAAAGAGATATATAGAGAAGTATATATTATTTTTGTTTGATCTGTTATTTAATATTACATCTTCTGCATGATGAAAATGTCTTTTCCTCTATTTAAAAACTAATGGTTCTGTTTAAATTTGTCTGCTCTATTGTGCATTAAATGTTTTGTTATTGAAATGGTACTTGTCAAAATGAGATTATTAATGAGTACTATTTGTTTTATAAAAAAATTTTTTTTATGGGTCTTGATTTGTGCGTGTGTCCATTTCATGGTTGTGTTGTATTTTTCATTTGACATTTTAAACTGTGATGTGCGCAAATCAAATTACAGTCGGGAGTCTGTACTGTAAAATGGACAGTATGTTGCGGCTCGAGAAAAAAAGGTAAAATAAAACGAGAACTCTTGTTTTCTACAACCGACTCGTCAAGAGGTTTGTTCCTGTGTCTCGCCATTTCATGCACTTACAGAGGCCATGTTGCAGATGGGGTTTTATTTCTAATGTGTTTTTCCAATTGGAGTTTCTGTGTGTGTGTGTGTGTGTGTGTGTGTGTGTGTTTGTGTGTGTGAGACACACCCTCATGCAGCACCACTTAGCCTGGTGGTGAAGCCGAGCCAGAAGAGGTCACCATTTCTTTAGTCTCAGTTCTTGATTCAATAAAAAAAAAAACAACCTCCCATTACGGACACATGACTCCTTATGGGCAAATACTGGATCTCTGAAAAAAGGATTAGCGTCACAAAACAAATACGCACCCGGCCTAAACGCTGCCGGCGGAGGACCCGACTAAATCCAGGTTCACACCCAAAGACTGGAGGCAGCACTGTATGTTAATGATGCGTCCCTCTGCTCGTCTCATCGCCTCGTGTGTCCATTGTTTTGATGTGCAACGGGTTAAAAGAAACTCATCTTCCCATTCGTTGGCCATTTATTCTCCCAAAAACCCATCCATTATGTTCCAAGTCGTTCTCCCTTTCATGATTGTCTAGTTAATGGCTCATTAGGAATCATTAGGGTATAATCATAATGACAGGAGCTCTGTTCTCCTCATCGAGAGCCTTTTCCTGGATCCATTACTCATTTCTCTGTATCCTCCTTTGACATTAAAGGTTTTACTCCTCATGCTTGTGTCGCTCAATAAAAACTCATGGCACCGCCGTAAGCCTCTTCCCCGTGATCCATCTTTACTCTTTCAAAACGTTTGTACCAACCCGCCCCACCCTTCGTTCAGTAGTGTTGGAGTGAGAGAGATGGGGGCTACTCTTGGGTGGGCACTGCAGCACTATGCAGTGTGTTGGAGACCTTCTCAGGGTCAGAGAGAGAGAGACTGGAGATGGGTGTGTCCCCTGGCTCTGCAGCATCACTGCACTAACAGACACGGGCAAGGAAGGAAGGAAGGAATGGGGAAAGTGGAGAGGTGGTGGTCTTGGGTGGGTTTTAAAAGTCCCATGTTTTGGGGCGGATGGGTGAGGGTTGTATGTGCAGTGAACATGGACTGTTCAGCACACACGCGCACTCAACTGTGTCACATTTTGAATCTGAACTCTTTGTGTGTGTGTGTGTGTGTGCAGTGAACATCAATTGTCCACTACATACACACATTGTCAACCATGTCATACATTTTGTGTGTGAACTAGTGTGTGTTCCATGTTCACACACACACAGACGTATTTCAGATGCAAAACGGGTGACATGGTTCTTGTGCGAATAACTGCTTGTTACCGTGACATCATCTCAGCGGACAGCGGCCTTGCCCCGGCTCTGAGCACGCTCCACCCGGACCATCCTTACCCACGGAGCGTGATCATCAAATTTAACGGCATATTAACCTTTCCTCTCAGTTACGTTTGGATGATCTATTATCCCCCAACTTTAAAACTGTGACAATCAACCGTAATCAAATATGGTGGAATGGACGGTGAGAAATCTAAAAATAGAAATTGGCGCTATGGGGTATGGAGCTATGTAGGACCAGACGGTTGCCGGCTCAAACCCCCAGCCATAAAAATAGGAGCAGAAATTGAATGATTAAAAAGCTCAGGGATGTGCCCCTGAGCAAGGCAGACTAAGTCACATGTTGCAGTCGAGGTTACTCGGTGACCAGCCGCTCAGCTCCCAGGCGTGTGCGTGGTGTAAATGTATTAATGAAAGATGAGGCAATTCACTACATCAAAGAAGGTTGAGTCAGTTCATCTGGATACAACGTTTATTGACAGATAAATGTATCCAGATGAACTGATTCAGCCTTCTTTGATTTTCTTAGCCGGATTATTGAGCATGCATAAAGACACAATTCACTACGGTTCGGCTGTTCATTGTAATCCCTGAGGGCAATTTGGTTGCAGCATAAAACTGACACACTACATACAGGTAACACTGGGACAAAGATGAAGAAAACATCCCTGTAGAGAAACAAAAGAGAACAAATCCATCCAAGGTCTCTGTCAGCCTTGCGGTGGGAATATATATTTGTATCGATTACACTTCCGTCTCGGCAGTCTATAACATAAACCAGATGGAAGAGCGGAAACCTCAGTGTACAGTGGATGCACTGGGAGGATGACCTGAGCTGCTATGTTCAGGACACCGAGAGAGCCACGAAACCGGAGTCAGATTCCGTGTCACAATTCACACCGATCGGACAAACTCCTCGGAAAAACAGCAAGTAGGCTCAGCAAACCCTTCCTGGACAAATATAGGTCAGAAAAAAACCTTTCGGCCCCAAGTCTAGGAAGGGTGGTCTGCTGTAAACCCCAAAGCAGGCCCCATTGCTAGAGAAAGAATCACTCACTTGTACACAGAGGAACCTGTTGGTCCCCCCGCCACCCCCACCCCCCCACCTCACCTACTTCCCTGAGGATAAATTGTTCCCCAGAGAAAGTGAATTATGATGTCGGTCACACCTCGCAGCTAAGAACCACTCTTTCTCATGACCCGGCGATCACTTCGGGGGCTTCGGAGGGAGGCCTTCGGGGGAGACTTGTCGCCACGTGGATCGTGTTGTCTTAGCTCTTGGGGACGAGGTCAGATCTAGCTGTTGTGGAACATGTTTTCTGATGACCGACCGGATATCGGGCAGACAGCGAAAGGAGAAACAGAGGTCAGAGTGAGCGTCACTGTTTACACTGCATGGGAAAACCTCCCTCGACACCGTATGCTCAATTCCTTTCGATTTGCGAGTCGGTTTCTCAGCAAAGTAAAGCAATTATCGAGGAAGTCAACTTTGGCCTCTGTTTTACTACGAAATGTATACCCCACGCCGGCTCTGACATCAGGAAGTTTGGCTTGGTATATTTAACAGTTATGCAAAAAAAATTTCACCAAATGATGTCCATCAAGTCATTTCAAGATTCAGTATTTTTTTTTTTGACTGACACGTGACTGACAACTGTCAGTTATTTCTGAGTTAAGGATTTCTTCTTTTTATTCATCGTGAAAACCCCAGCCGCCTTGAGAACTGCCTCCTGTCCATAAACCACAAGGCTCTAACACACTGCTCATCTGTCTCTGGGGTGAGACAACTTCACTTTTCTAAGAAAGACAACGGCTATCCTCCAAGACCAACCCCACCGCCACCCCTCCTAACATCGCGCGCACACACACACACACACACACACACACACACTTGAATACAGATGTAGACCCCCCCCCCAAAAATCCCACTTCCTTCTGTACGTTGCTTTAATCGAGGCAGTCTTAGTTAATCAGTCGTGTCAAAACATTAACGGTTCGTCGAGGATCACATTTCTTGGCAGCAAAACTGAACCATGGGTGCTGTAATCTCGGTCCGTTGGGCAGATAGGGCTGTTTGCTCAGCCAAAGCATCAGTGCCTTATCAGGAACTTGGAGTAAGTCAACTTATTGCTACACTCCAGACAGAGAGCAAAGAAACAAAGAAAGAAAAACACCACTGCTCCGAGTTCTGCTCCGAAATGTCTTCTTTTCCTTGTTCAGTTTTGATGTACCACTGTAGTACCAGTTTTCTTTGGGAACCCAGCTGTAACATATCCCAGAATAAATCCAGTCACTGGGTTCAGCAATGTCAGCATGGATGTATTGCTATTCTGCACAAGGCGGTGTGACCTTGCCATAATTAGATGGATAAAAATGGCACATGCCACAAACCATTAGACTGTCATGTCCAGGAATTTGATGGGGAATATGTTTGTACAGCCTGGATCAATGTGAACGATCGCGGCCATCAGCGGGGATCTCGGTTATGACAACGGTTGAGACCGCAGTTTACGTCTTGGACAGATGTTTCGCAAAATCACGATGTGCGACAGCTGTCTCTTTAAATCCGACATTATCTTTCAGAGGGCTGAAATGCAATTCGGCTTTTTGCACTTGTACTTTACGCACATGCTTGTTCACCAGCCAGCAATCCACCACAAATAACAGCTTGTGAGACGGCCTGGGCTTGACATCTTGATTTGGCTCAAAATGTGGAGCAGCTTTCTCTCCTCCCTTGATATCGGGTCAAAAAGAACAAAGATGGGGGGTCTCCCTTTGATTTTTGACAGGTCCCTCTGTTAAGTGTATCATTTATACTTTAGTCCGTTTCACTCAAATAATGACCATCTTGAGTGTAGATTTAGACAGTAGCCAAATCAGTCCCTTGCTTCCATTAACTCAGTATGATCTCAAAGCTTGGTAGCCGCACCCTGAGTTCAGATCGATGCTTGGCTACAGCATCAAGCATTTATTTTTTAAATTTTTTTACATGCACACAGAAATGTCATGCTTGCATACACTTGCAGTTTTGATGGACCCCATCTATTGCAATTTCCTCAGAGGGAGGTCCTGAAGGGAGGCAACCGTTTTCTGTCTGTGGGGCCATAAATCATGGGTCCTGATGACTCTGCAACTGTGGTTATAGTCTCCAGAATGGAGGTTAGTGCTTACCCATCCTGTCTCTGAGTCATGTCCGACAGAAGAGCAGAACATCTGAATGAGATGTTTGGATGCGAGTGTGCAGTTCGTCCTCTGGGCCAATACGATCGTGTTTCAGAAAGCGCTTCCGTTTGTTTGGTCACCACCTTATGGAGGGGGAAAAAAAAGTAAAAGTTTTAGAGGAACAGGGAAGTCCTGGCTTCCACAAAGCGTAAGTGGTGGAAACCACAGCACCGTTGAATCTGTAAGGTCAAATGTGTGTCAGTGCTACTATACCATTACTATACTATACTATACTATACTATATTTCACTCTACTACACTATACTAAACTATATCTCACCGTACTACACTACACTATACTAGACTATACTATACTATATCTCACTCTACCACACTATACTATACTGTATCTCACCGCACTACACTATACTAAACTGTGCTATACTATACACTAAACTATTTATACTACACTAAACTAGACTATACTACACTGTACTATACTATACTACACTACACTATATTATGTATTGTACTGTGTTGTAAATCTACATGAAATATGACACGAGTATCAATTTTTCCTATGCTGCCGCCTGTTATCTATGATGGTAAATACATTATAGTCAGAAATAGTTTTATTAAAGAATAATGCGCTTTTTTTCTTCTTTTTTTTAAACAACATAAGTCTTGTTTTTGTAGCGTTTGCCATCACGCATATTCTTTTCACTCACCATCTTCATTGTGGAGATTTTTGATTTGGGACCATTGCTGGACTAAGCTTCACAATGGCGTTTTATGGGGCAACCGAACACGAGCATCAGACATTTAATCAAGTCCAGCTTAAACCACCCATTTGGAAGGGAAAATCAAAGTTAAACTTTTTAAGTTTCTACTTAAAATGTTCTCAACCATGGCTCGCATTGCTGAGCTACTTCCTGGTTTGTTCGCCTATACTTAACTGGAGCTGGTAGCAACCATTGACGAACGGCTCAGCCGTCGCAACTGGGAAGTCACAGATAACGGGAAATGTTGTCGGAAAAGACTGAGTAAAGAGTCGTGAAGCATCGTCCAGCGGTGGACACTTAACCAAAATCTCCAGATTGAAGCTGATGTCATAACTGACATGCATGATGGCAAAAACTACACAAAGTAAGACCCCGGCTATAAAAAAAAAAAACCCCAACAGAATCTTCCTTTTGAGTTTGTGCTTAAAGCCAGTCTATTCAGCATGAAGCTACAGTATCTGTGTATTCATTGTTTCCGTCAAAGGCAGATGCAGTGCATTTGTCTCAGAATAGGATCCATGCATTGTTTGTGTATGTGTGTGTGTGTGCGTGTGTGAGTGTGTGTGTGTCCAGTTCTGCTGGATGGGAGGTGGTCTCTGACTGCGTGCCAGTAAGCCGGTGCAGAGTGCCGAGTTTAGCTGAGCTGAGCACTTCACTGGGTACTGAGTGTTCACATTACTGTAATAAAAGCCCCGGCACGAGGAATCTGAATGTGTCCGTTTCCACATTCAGCCTTAACGCTACGGTTCCCCACCTTGCACTGGCACGACCAAACCGCAGCAGCACCATGTGAAATATGTCCATCTTATTCAAAACAATAAATAAAATAAAATCAGCGACGCAAATCTTCCTTCTCGTAGTCCAGAGACTAAGCCTGTCAGTCCTGTTTGCAGTGGTTTCGTTCTCTTTTTGACGGCGATAAGCGCGTCACCTTGAAACCAGACAGAATGAGGCGGATCACTCCAGTAATATCCAGAATATAAATTATTAAAGCGAGTTGATTTGCACGGAAAACAAGTGAAACGATCTTACCCCAATGGCAGAGTTCATCTGTTTTATGGAAAAAAGAAATTATTTAATTTCAAATTATCAATTAAAGACTTCATGGTTAATTTAAGGTCAGTTTTTTTGTTGCGTTTTTTTATTTGCATTGCACCACGTCCATCGACAAAGCAGCACACTCCTTAGTGGATTCCTCATCCTGACACCCATCTGGGCGTGTCACTACTTATATTTACCCTATCAAGGACACCAACTTAGCAACCGCCGCTACTTGTTTGCCGCGAACGTCTGAAGGAATGTGACGGGCTTGAACCCTTTCAATAATGGCATAACCACGGTAAATATGCACGTGTTAAATGTAATGACAGCCTACAAATCCCACCACTTCTGCCACCGCTGCTAGCCGTGCGAGGTAAAATCTCCAGTGGGTTAAAGGACCCCTCTCTTGAGCGGTCGTCCCTCTGCACCTTTTTCGTGTTACTTTTTTTTTTTTATACCACCAACACATCCTTGATATATTTTTTTTTGAATGAGGAGCAAATGCTTGACAGGGGAGAAGTCAGGAGCTTGCAGATGTCAAGATCCTTTTCACTCATTCGCACCGCCTTGCGCACACACACACACACACACACACACACACACACACACGTGCATGTGAGCTGACAGACGTGCACGCACGCACGCACGCACACAAACACACACACACACACACACACACACACACACGAGCACACATGATCTTGCTCTGTGCCTGCAGGTGGAGCAGTGGTATCAGCTTTGGCTGGCGGCTCTGTCTGTTGGCCTCTCCCTGACTGGAAGAAGAGCTGCTGACTGTAACATATTTCCTCTGGTTGCTCCTCTCCTCTGTTCTCCTCCCTGCTGCATGTGGGGGTGGGGGGGGGGGGTGAAAACACTGATTCAGCTCTTATGGGAGCTCCCATCTCTGGGGGTTAGCGGGGCCAGGATAACACCACCATTGCTCTCTGCTAAAAGATGCTCTGAACCCCCCCCCCCCCGGTCCCCTCACCCACCCCATCCTCGCCACTCGGTGACATGCTGTAGCGAACATGCCGCATGAAAATTCAAGATCTGAATCTACTGCCAGCATTGATTTTCTGTTAAACACGGCTAGACCTATTTTTCTACTGACGCACAGCGTGGGGCGGCTGCTGGTGAAATGGAACGTTTTATTTTCTTATGCGTGCGGTTTTCTTTTTGCAACAAGTATGATTACAGATTTATATTTGACATTACCATTAAAGAATGGCCCTTTATTTCGCCGCCTGCAGGATGCTGTTATATGAAACTGCCTTCTTGTAAAGACTGTGTCAGTGTGTCAAATCCACAGCTCACCAGTGGAGGGAATGATCCAGCCTATGGTAGGAGGGATTGAGGTGGTTTAAAAAAAAAAGGTGTGTGTGTGTGTGGGGGGGGGGAGGGGGAGGGGGGGGGGGACGTCCAAGAGATGAGAAGTGATCAAGCCCTGTCGCAAAGCGGAGGCCTTCGTTCCGCTTCTTCCAGCCCGGCCGCACCCTTACGCCCTCACGTGCCTCCGCATAGCCCCCGCTCCCTCCCTCCCTCCCTCCCTCCCTCCCTCCCTCACTTCTTCCTTTCCCTCTCTGTCGACTTCCCCTCTTCCACAGCACCCCTTATTGCCCCCACCTCATTCCACCCCCGCTCTCTTTGCCCGCAACGCCACATGAATAATGCAGCGGGCCTCCTCGATTGTCGCCACCGACATGCCATGGCATGTTTTATTCACGCCGGAGTCAGATGATGCGCTGCAAAGAGAGCTCCTCTCGCCGCCGCCGCCGCCTGCGCACCGTGAGCCGCCTTCCGGAGCCCTCGGAGACGGGAAGCATCGGCTGGATGTGCCGCTCCCTTTCTCCTTGACCTGCTCATCCCTGGCGGGGTGAGCGAGCAGTGCTTTGAATGGGAGCAAGAGAGCCGAAGGTAAATATTTGCATTCCACCCCGGAGCCACTGACACATCATACTGAAAAAAAGAGAATGCTCCTGTTCGAGTCCCCCATTTTCCCTTCCATTTAGCTACCATTTGATTTGATCTTTTTTTTTTCTTTTCTAAATTTATCTCTGTTTGTTTTTTCAAGCAGAACTGATGTGAACCGGTTCATTTTCGGGAGTCTGCCATCACACATTAGGCAAGTCCGTGACAAAAAGAAATGTACTTTATATGCGCGGGACATCAGACACAAGTTGGGCGGAAGATCTGAACACGCGGGCAGCATGGCGCCTTGTGTGTTAGCACCGTCGCCTCGCAGCGAAATGTTTCTGGATGAGCAAGTAAGCGAGTGGTGTGTATGTGCGTTACCCCTGCAATCAACCCAGCTGACTACCTGTCCGGAGCGCCTTCCCGCCTTCTGCCCAAGGTGTTATGGGATAGGTTTTCATCTCCGGTGACCCTGAAAAGGAGGGAGAGAGTAAAGAAAATAAACGTATGGACCTGATCACGAACGTGCCAGTGAGTAACTACCTACTTTTGTCCCTGTTTTGAAAATAACACGCTTCCCTTACTCTAACCGACTGTGTTGCCATATCAGAGATTTTAACCCTTATCTGACAGTCCAATCAGCATCACATATTATCTCATGGCACCACGGAGAAGGACTTCAGTCATGCGTTAATGATCCTCCGCATCCACTTCACAGGCAACAACAGTGCGACGATGACGCTTTTGTTGCCCCAGTTGACCCATAAAACCGTTGGATAGTTCAGGATTTTTGGATTTGCTCATCATTTAACAGTATCCACACTATGTATTCACCAGGTATGATTATGTTACCCTTGTTTACGGAAAAAAAATGATCTTGCAAGGAAACACAACAACAATTGTGTGTCACACAGGCGTTCATGAGCCAGCTTGGCAGCTTTTCTGTCGGCTAGGCCTTTATATCCCAAGATGGTGGCTCGCCTCTGAAGGGGGAAATGAGAAACGTCCAGATGATCTGAGATACCAACTTCTCCATCCATGGTCCAGCTCGTGGGGGAGAGTTTTCATAGGATAAATCTAATTGGTTATGAGCACTAACTTGTCGTTTACCACTCAAATTTCAGGTGTAAGTTAAAAACCTGTTGAGGCTCATTGATGGATAAAGTAGGTTGGCTTGAATAAACGTTGCTGGGGTTAATCGAGGGTGTTGTCTCGCATCTCCGACCACATTTCATCTTTTTTAAACATGTCCTATTTACAAAGAGGGCCTCCCTGACCCACATACAGGTAAGTCATTTGTTTTGTTTTGAAACAACGGCTTCCATCGATACACAGTGGAGTAAGATGTCTGCAATGAGTTGTTTCTGATAACAAATATCAGTCAAACATGGTGTTTCCACTATCGACTTAAAGAAACAATGACAATATTTGCATTTGCGTAATTGACTTAAGGTCACTCCTCAGTTTTATTCAAAACTAAATACATATTCGGGCACCACTAAAGCTATCACACACACACACTCAATTTAAAACCTCTTAAAGGACAACTTTGTGCCCAACATGACTTATTTTATGGCAAATGGATGCCGAAGTGCCCTTGTGACCCAATAAGCAGCCCCAAGGGGGCTGCAGCATCTGCTCCTCCGGCCGTCCATTGGGGGTTGGGGGGGGGTCAGTAAAAAACATCTTGAAACTGCTCAGGTAGCCTTCAGCAGGAAAGTCAGGAGGCCCAGCGGAGCGCTTCACAAATGACAGAGGTCACGTTGAGTGTCGGCAGAGTCAATGAAGTCATCCCTGAACGCTCAGCTTGACCCTCTGTGAGTTATCGGGCCGAGGTGGTCTGGTCTACCGGGACGCGCTACTCAGATCACTTACATTCCAGTCGAACCGGAAGACTGGATAGCATCGCTACAACGACCACACGGCCAGAGAGAGGGGACTTATTGTTCCACTCATAACCCATAAGTATGTAGGCAGTAACGTTGATGTGAGGGGAGACCTTGAAAGAAGAGCCATTTTTGTCGCCTTCGGAGAGAAGTCTGGGGGTTTTTCTTAAGTCGGTTTCATAACAGCGGAACTGCTGTACATTGAGGACTTTTTTTTTTGTTTGTTTTTGTTTTTGTTTTTTTTACACACGTGTAGTGGTCCCCACCATTCACCCAGGGCTTACCTAGTCAGTGGACTGGAGATGAAAGCTTGAACACTCAAGTGCCCCAATACCCTTTGATGCCCAACCATGAAGTATGTCTTAGTGCCTTTAGCATTCCTGTCTGTGGAAATGACTCAAAAGGGTTTTTTTTTCAACTGACCAACAGGAGAGCAGGAGGTCCTCACGGTGAACAGTTTTCCTGAATTGAACATATGTTGTTAGACCCCTGAACCAAAATGCACCGAGCCAGTTACTGCACAGCAAGGCCTCTGTCTAATCTAAGCGTGCGTGTTGCTGCAGATATAATAACTGAACATGGTATCTACACTGCAACTGCAAACTATCTGATGGAGCAGAAGAGTTATGGCTCCAGTAGTGGGAGAATTTGTGACAGTGCACAGCGGTTTTACATTATTTTGCTTAGATACGGTGGCAAATATCACTTCTCCCGGACTCCGACAGCTGTCTCAGACATGATTAATCGAGCGCCTGGGCCTGTATCGGGATCAGCAACCTGTTGAATAGACGTTGAAGACTGGGGGCCAATTTATTCCCCTCGGTGCAGCGTTAATTCTCTGGCGGTTTGGATAATGGCTTCCGCCCAGCTTAAGGAAAAGCTTCAAGTCAGACTGCATCTCCTCTCCTCGAAAGCCCCCCAGCAAGGCCCGGTCCAGCAGCAGCAGCAGCAGCAGCAGCCTGGCTCTGGTCTCAGCTGTTCAGAGCCGGTCAGCTGTCTGTTCCCGTCCTCCGTGCCTCCCGTGCTCTCCCCTGACCCGCGGCGATGCGAGTCCTAGCTACAATGGCCAGCATCTGTCAGTGTCTCTCACTTAGCAGCCGTTTGATG
Organism: Lampris incognitus; assembly: GCF_029633865.1. Classification (NCBI taxonomy): domain Eukaryota; kingdom Metazoa; phylum Chordata; class Actinopteri; order Lampriformes; family Lampridae; genus Lampris; species Lampris incognitus. The sequence continues at coordinate 26,334,523 of NC_079229.1, forward strand.
TTTTGACCTTTCGAGAGGGGTGCCGCCTGGTAACGACTATAAACAACCGTTTTATTGTCATTATCGAATCCCGCACCGGGCAAGAAATTAACCTTCCAATGTAACCGGTTAATTTCTTGCCCGGTGCGGGATTCGATACGAGGTGTACTGCACCACAAGGCGACATCACTAACCGCTCGGCTAAAGGTTCAGACCCGTTAGTTAAGGACTAATGTGTCTTATTAGTAGTTTACATTGGCTATTAACGGCCTCGGCTTACACTGACCCCACAACTTGTTAAAGCTGGAATCCACGATTTTCCTCCGTGTCATTTCGTCCGTTTGAAAAATTACGACGACGCGGCGATTCTGTTGTACAGCCAATCGATATTACAGCGGAATATTGTTCTGATATACTTTGACGTGGGCGACAACGAGCAATATGGCGTTTCTCCGCCTGCCTCTCATGAGTCGCGGAAGCGATGTCACGTGGTGAGGTAACCATGGTGTCTCTTCCCACGTGAAAAGCCATTAATTATGAAATTATATTGTAGCGAATTCGGGGGGGCAGTCCGGGAACCGCCGCAGCCAAGACTCGAACCCGTATCTCCGCGCACCACGGGCGACAACGTTAACCAGTCGACTAAAGGGTCCGACCATTAGCCAAGGGCTAGCGAGTCAATTTATCCGTGCACGTTACACTAGCCCCCCACGCTCCAGCATACCGTCCCACTTCTGACACCAATGTAGCGAATTCGGGGGCAGCCCGGGAACCGCCGCAGCCAGGACGCGAACCCAGATCTCCCGCATCACGGGCGACGACGTTAATCTGACGACTAGCGAGTCTGTATCCGTGCACGTTACAATATATTGTAGGGAATTCGGGGGACAACGCAACCACAGGAACTGCCGCGGGCGGGAAGCGAACCCATATCGCCCGCACCGCAGGAGGCATCGCTAACCGCTCGACTAAAGGGTCAGACCCGCCAGCCAGCGGCCAGCGTGTCTTCTTATCCATGCACGTTACAATATTAACTTTAAGTTGCGGTTCACAAGCACACATGATAGTGCTAACTGCCACTGCTAATCATATCCATTAGCGTTCAACTTTGCACATTAGTACACATTAGTACATTAGGTTCTGATTACCTAAAAAATATTTTTAATAATGTAAACTTTAGTAGTTTACAATAACTTACCTGTTACGCCAAGCCTCGCCCGATCGCCAGCCAATTAAGCACTCGCTTTACGACGTATGTCCCGGTAAATGTTAACATGTGGATTGCACTGCTCCGGGTAGTCCGCCACCGCCAAAATTAAAATTTCCTCGATATTGTCACTTCAAAAACAACAACTTAGTTTTGTATAGCACCTTTCAAGGAACGCAAGGACGCCTTACACCAGATAAGTGTAGCCCGGGTGAGAAAAGGCTCGGTTTAGTTCAGTTGTTAAATGCATGTGGTTTTACTGTGTCGTTAGCGGTTTGCTAACGTCTGAGGTTCGCAGCCCGTCTGCCCTAAAAAAGGAGAAAAAGAAAAAAACTCAGCAAGTTTGATTGGAATGTACTTGGATGCACACAGGGCATAAGCGAGTGTACAACCTAGCCTGTATGACGTGTAAGAGTGTTTTATTGGTGAACGTCATAGGGCAACTCTTTATTGTGATTGGATGGGGGGCGGGAGCAGAGAAGACTTTAGGGACGAAGAAGAAGAAGTTCTAGAGAGTTCGTGAGTCAAGGTCTGAAGTCAAGTGGCCTTCCACTGTTTGCGGTCTCCTCAGCATTATCCTGTATCCGGCTTTAATTAAATATTTGTTAGGGTCGACTCTCATACGTTGATCAAACGTGTAAATTGCAAGGTATGTTGAGTCAGATTATATTCAGAAGTTTGAGGTTGTGTACGTAAATTCTCACTGTTAACTTCGTTTGCTAGCTCAATCAGTTTACGTTAGCCGATTGCTCCCGATTAGCTTGGGTAGTTAGGCTAATCTCACCGTTACTTTAATAACGGCAGTTGTCATTCGAAATACGGTCTTTTACTGACAACATATAGGAGTCGACTCGGTTGTATAGCACGTTTGAAAGACGTGTTTTATTTTCTGTACCACCCCAGTGTTTTTTTTACGAGTGTCTTGCTGGTCAGATATGCTAGCAAGTTAGTTTATCTGTAAATTAGCTGACCACAGTGGCCCTTACTGGTTGTCTTGCTAGTCAGATATGCTAGCAAGTTAGCTTATCTGTATCTTAAATACTCAGCCATGTTTCGGTGAGCCGGTAGCTTGTGGGACTGAGCCATAGTATACGGCAGTACAGCGACCGCGTATGAAGTTTCGTACGGCAGTTCATCGTTGGATTCTGGTCATCGTTCGCGCTCCGTGCTACGTAGGCGCGTACAGAGCGCCCCTGGCCACAAGGCGGCGCTACTTGTCCCACACGGACCACCCGCGGACATTCGTAAGTACAGTCTCATTCGGCTTTATTGAGTGAAGGGGCCCATTGTAAGTAGCGCGCCGGTCACCATGCACCCAAGCAAAGACCAGGCCTGCAACGTTTATTAATTTATGCCGGCTTTTGGGGTTACTTTATTTGTGTCATGAAGTGTGTGGGCCCACCACTGTTGTTACATTTGTGATATTGAGCAAAAGGTGTTTTGTGTTTTGCTTTATTTGGGGGTATACTCACAGCTAGTGTCATATTTTCCACTAAATAGATATAATACTACTATCATAATCCTGGTCTCGCTCTATACAAATTCTTTCCCACTCTATTCTATATCACTTAGAATTATGTATATATATATATATTGTGGTGACCCACATCTATATATCGAGAGACATTCACCTAAGAGGACGGTGTACCTTTAAGGGAAGAGGCGAGGGGTCAGATAATGCACTTCCGCTTCCGGTTCACAGTCAGTTCAGTGTCGTTGTCGAACGTATGACATGCAAAGTTGGAGCTAGTAAACTACCTCGACTACGTCTACTCTCACGTCTCCTGTCTCGTTGTTTTCTAACTCCACAATATATACTTTTATATATATATATATATATATATATATATATATATATGTATTAGGTAATTTTCCCATCTCAACAGCAATGGTATACTTGGGATGCATCAAGGTATTGGTTGTGCAACTATTGACTGGAGTCACATTATTCTTTATTTGCATTTCCCTTTTTGTGGCCTTTGACATAATTGATAATTGTGTGCCTTTTTGCATTGCTGCTGTCACAACTTTACTTTATTCACATTCCTAAATTCAGTACATTACCTGTTTATATAAGGAGGTTGTCTGGTCCAGTTATTTCGTTCGGAATAATAAGTTGAGTTCATTAAGCTTAATTTTGCTGGGTATAGTTATTCAGAATAGTATTTGTATACGAACCCGTAGCCCCACCTTCCTAGTTTATTCCCTTTCACGGCGTCTATAGACACAGAGTAAGGGGTGGGCGCTACATAAGTCTTTTTTAACCTCGATGCAAAATGTGATCTCATTGGATAAAGAAGATGTCGTATGTTGATTAGTCAATTCCATAAAAAAATTACCACGACACCACCTTAAAAGTTGATTATTTATTATCTCAGAGGCGGGCGGGTGTGTTCTCGATTTGTGCAGACTATCGATAAGTCTCTCGGGACCGCACTCGCCCGCCTAGCCCGCTTCTTATTAAAACGAATTGAATACAAGTTGGTGTCGCTTCCCACAGGAAAACGCCAATAGACCTCTTCCCACAAACAAGGTATAGCAGCCATTGACGCTCTTGTGCCGTCAGCTCACCAGCACTTACTATCCATCCATCAGTGGAAGAGGATAAGCACTTACTGTCACCCTTGCATATCTAATGTATTACCAACTACATCAAACTGTGGGAACACTGGTCTATAGTAATATTGTCTAATCAACAGATTCATCACCACATCCGCATAAATCTTTTGTGTTTTTTTTTAAATTTTATTTTATTTTCCCTGCTGCAGTTACTTTATCTATATTGGAGTCAAATCACACAATGTGGCATTTTTACCATGGGTAGAGACACTATATACAGTTGAAAATTTTGATCGGGTAGGACAGAAACTGGTGTAATGTCTAACACGTTCCTACTAAAACGGGGAGAAAAAAAAAAGATTGAAACGTGATGACGATGTTTAATTTAGATAGCTACTGTACTGATTTTACAGTCTATTACAGTACAAAAGTGTTCCCGTGTAGTTTGTAATACAATAGATTGCCTGTGTTAGCTTTGGTCAGAGGATGCCATTTTTACAAGGGAGGGTTTTAACCTGCTGAGCTGACGGCAGCAACAACGGCGGCTGCACCTTGTTTGTAGTTCTCGCTGGCGGCGTGATGGACAGATTTCAGCTTTAGACCAGTGCAGAAAATGCAACACACTGTTAAGAAAATCCCCTCACAGCGACGGTCTTCACAAAGTCGACCTTTCCTGCGTTTGGGGCAAGGGGCAGACAAGAACCCACAAGACCGGAGCTCAGCTTATGGAGTGTGAAAGCTTTACGATGGCGGTGGATAAAATCGCGCCTTTACCCTTTTTTTTTTTTTTATTAGAGGCGCTCACTGATCCGCGTGCTCCTTTTCCCTCGCGGGGGGGGGGGGGGAGTCGTTTGTCAAAGGCAGATCCCCTCAGGAGGATTTAAGAGTTTCCTCCGCTGTTCAACAGGGGCACATTTCCCAGAATTACACTCATTCATGAGGAGTGAAAGCATCCATAGTTGGGAGAAGAAAAAAAAAAGAAAAAGAAAAACTGCTCCTCGCCTTCATTCAACAGCCCAGGCCCCTAATCTCTTCTGGGCCAGCCCACAAAGCAGAAAGGAGGGCCCACGCTCGCTGTCAAGCTTCAGGTCTGACTGTCACGTGACAACAGATCAAATTTTCACAGCATGCACCACTATGAGCTGATAGTGGGGTTTTGTTGTAAACAAAATTCTTTTGGGGGAAAAAGCATAAAAAAAATTGAACACAGCATATGTTTTTCTGTTTCTGACATGGTGTTAGGGATGTGGCACTTGGACACTGACTGGCAACTCCCACCCTTGGATTCGCTGCCCAATAGATTAGAAATCTTGTTCAACCAATTATTCAGTGACAATTGCATACCTGGTCTAGGTTGACTAAATATGTTGTTTGGCCTCATATTTTCTCCACTTTGGCTCGGATGAAGATACAGTAATGTCGAAACTTTAGTCTGTTTCCGCAATTAAAGGCTGTGGATTAAAAAGAAAAAGAAAAAAAAAAGAACTGATAGCAGGGTTCCCACGTGTTCTCGAAAGCTTTTTTCCGGTCATGGAAACCACTGTGAAAATGATCACATTGATCAAACATGCTGGAAAAAGCCATCGAGGTCATGGAAAATGGTAACGTTAGGCGATAAAATTGTATTTTTACCTGCGGAGCTCGCATAGCCATAGCACATTTTCCACCCCTGAGGCTGCACATCAGTGCTTGAAGTTTGGCCGGTACATTCTAAAAGTCACACAGTCCGTTTAGAGACGGTTGAGGCCTCCGCTGGTGGTTGATGCTGAATAATATGACCTTCTGCCAGCAACCACGGTCATGTCATATGATATCCAAGCAAACGTCATGGAAAATGTCCTTGAAAAGTCCTGGAAAGGGGTTTTGTTAAAAAGAGGGGAAACCCTATGATAGTAAGTCGTGTGGTTTTAACCTCTCCACTACCGTCCATCATTAATCCACGTGGTTTGGGATCCATAGCACTACGGCTACTCAACACAATATGCAATGGAAACCTTTCGTTTTCCAAACTCGAACTTTAACACAAATGTTAGGTTGAAAAATACTTTTTAGTTTTTAATCTATAGCATGTATTTTAAATGGGCTCCATCGTTCTGCGGGATGTGAAACTTGCTCAGCCTGCAAGAGACCTTCTCAACATTCAGCTTACAGTATGTAACAGTACAAATTCATAAAATGTGGCGTTGTGAGGTTTTCACGTGACAGCAGCAATATACTCATTACTGTGTTTCGGCTGTATGGGCTGTTTGTGAGCTGTTTGTGAGCTGCTTGTGAGTCGTTTGACTTGATGCATGCTCAATAATCCTGGGAGCACATTCGGTGACTTAATATTAAATGATCAACGATGCCTCACAGTGTTTTCACAGCTTTGCCATGTAACGTTACACCAGTGTCGGTGAACGTTTAGGAACAACTGTTCCGCATTCCTGGAAATTTTCTTGGTGAAATATTCTCTGCATTAGACAATCTGAAAATAGCAGCAAAAAAAAAAAAAAATCATCAAAACAGCAATCGGTAGAAGAAAGCAATATGCTGATCTTGGAACAGCGCGTGTGCAGTTTCATAATGACTTACATTAGCAGATGAGACAGGGGAAGCCTGCAGGAAACCTGGTTTGGCCAGCTTTAACCCAGCCGCTCAGTGACCTCCCTGTCACCTGACCTGGCACTGTCATCTACTGCCCCCCCCCCCTTTCATTTACACTTCATAACTGCTGCATAAAACACAAACACACACACACACACACACACACACACACGGATGCATGCACATCATGCACGCATACACATGCAACCAAAGCAACAACCCTCACACTTTTATTTACACTTCATACCTGCTGCGTTACACATGTTTACCATCTCTCTCTCTCTCTCTCTCTCTCTCTCTCTCTCTCTCTCTCTCTCTCTCTCTCTCTCTCTCTCTCTCTCTTTTCCTGTCTATCATCCCTATCAGTTTAGTGGAGTACATCAGAGCCGGTGGCCTAGTTTCTACCAAACAGCCAAACAAAGCCAGAGGAGGATCTGGTAAATAACACCGGCCCCTCTTACTGGTGGGACTCTGACTGTACTGGTGCTGTTGCTAGGAGACAGTGGGTCTAAAATCTGGCTCCAACAAGGTGCACCTGCATCGCTGGTTTTGGCACATCCAGCGCGAGCATATGAGTTTATTTGCATCTATATTTTTAGCAATTTCAAACTTGGGAGGGGTCATCACGTGTTATCTAAATTTCTTGACCGGATACTGCTTTATAGGTTGAATAAATCCGCGATGACGGAAGCGTGTTTAGCACGTCTTCCCAAAACTACCACATCTCCTTCTGTTTTCTTTTGCTTATAATTAAACACAGCACGAACCCGCAGTCGATAAAGGACGAAGGGGTTTCGCAAATTTGTGTCTGTGATGACATTGTGACATATTACAGGCCCGTATGCAAGGACATACGAGCCTTTGCTAGTTGAGCTCCAATAGGTCTGTTGTGATGGAGAATAAACTAATTTTCTTTTCTGACGGATGCAGGTTTATTGGGCGGCCTCTTTACTGTGACAGTATTCCCACATCAAGATGCAATGTGATGTGCTGTGCATGAGAGCGAGTTAAAAGTGCGGAAATTGAAGACAAGCATTGACCTACACATAGGACATGTGTGAGTGTGAATGTGAGCCGCCTCCCAGTATGTCAAGTGAAGGGAAAAGAACTTCTTTGGGGCATACTTTTGTCCCGTTGCCTTCACCGGTATCTCATTGACACCTCCTTGGTGCTATTTGTGTCAAAGCCCTCTGTGGTAGCCGGGCCCCGCTGCACCGCATGTGCTAGACTGGACCACCTCCATCTCCGATCTGGAAGATGATCAGATGGCCACGACAGAGTCCACAAGAGAGCCAAGTCTAACAGCCAATAAACACACGCCCCATGTCCCTATGTGCACCGCTGAGTGTAGAGTGTTAATTGAGGCATGGGTGGTTGGACTGAGCATGGATGTATTTCAGACCTGGCCTATTTGAAGGGTTTGACCTGCTGCTGGCCATCCTGGGTAGTTTTCTCATGTGATCAAGTTGCTATGCAAAATTTAGCTACAATGAGTACAGTAAATAATAACGATGACCTAATTGTCGTGCTTATATATATATATATATATATATATATATATATATATATATATATATATATATATATATATTTTATATATAATGTTGACAGTAAGCTGTAGGGTGTCTTCCTTTTTATTCTACTGAGTTTATTTTTGGTCAGTAAGTAATAGCAGAAATTTCTTGAAATGAGAAATTTCTATTCATTAACGAATTTGCAAACACGTATCGATCGATCTATCTATCTATCTATCTATCTATCTATCTATCTATCTATCTATCTATCTATCTATCTATCTATCTATCTATATCTATAACTTTGTTAAAGAAGCACTCAGCAGTAGGGAAAGTGCTCCAAAAAAACCCAAACATATATATATATATATATATATATATATATATATATATATATATATATATATATCCCCCTGTCCTGCTGAGTTGTTTTTTTGTAAGCTGCTGGACAAGAAAATAGGAATTAATCCATCATGAATTGTCTTCAAAAGCCTTAATTGTGCACAGCTATGCTCATGTGGGTTGTAAATGATGGATGCCATCTTACGCAAAGTCGAAAAGTCAAGGTTACGTTGGTATGGTCCTTTACAAGGTATACGAGAATTTGGATGAATTTTATCCTGATAATATTTTCCTAAGAGTATGTGTTACTACCCCCCCCCTCCCCCAACATGCTTATTGTGAAACAATCCTTGTCCTTGTCCAGGACCTCCTCCGCCTGCAGCAGAATAAAGACATTTTGAATCACTAACGTTAATGTCCTTGATGGGGTTCTGTATTCAGCAGGGGTCACAGAGAGTCATTATAATCCACCTGAAGTCTGGACGTCAACAATCGAGTTTGGATGGTGGCGACTTTGGCGACAGAAACACTGTGGGTTTGCATCCTGCAAACGTGACAGTTATCAGATGTGATTGGTCTCGACGCAGGTCACATGCAAGTTGGCTGGGCATGTCATTCATACCCATCAGCTGTCTTCCGTGCAGTGACACCCAACACCACTTTTTTTTCATACTTTGCCATGAATGTATTTGGCCGAGTTATTTTTTTAAAAGTATGTAGCAGATGGAAAAAGGCCCCCCCCTTCCCCCAAGAGAAAATTTTCCATTTTTTTAAAAAAGAAATAATCGGAGTATGTCCAAAATTCAACATCAGATTGATGGTCCTCATGCGCATAGATGATTTATAATGGCATACACAAGCATTTACTCAAGGTTGGAAATATTCATACTATCTCCTTCTGCGCCGTCTGCCCTGCAGGCACACACACACACACACACACACACACACACTAGTGATAATAGTTGGGATAATCACACTGTCGTTTCCTTTTTAAATCTGGTCAGAAACTTTGAAAGAGGGAAGAGCGAAAGAGAGAAAAAACCCCTTACAAATACGACTCCTTTACCTTACACAGAATCCATTTCTGGAACCCATCACTGTGATTTACGATCTCACTCAGGTCAATGGGCAGCTCCATTTCTAAGATGGGGGGGTGGGGGGGGTTCAGTAAAAGACTTCAGGGATTTTAGGAATCATCCACTCCCGTCAATTGATGTGTCTGTCTGGGTCACGGCCCATACCACTAAAGGTAGGTGCACCGGGCCACTTGGTTGGGGGTATCAAACAAATGCCCTGGCCAAATTATTTTCCCCTTAGCTTTATCTGCTCAGTGATCAGTGATCAGTGTGTGTGTGTGTGTGTGTGTGTGTGTGTGTGTGTGTGTGTGTGTGTGTGTGCGTGTGCGTGTGCGCGCGCGTGCGCATGCATCCGTGCATGCAGCGTGTGTGTGCGTGCGTGTGCGTGTGTGTGTGTGTGTGTGTGCTGCTGGGGTTAAAGTAAAGTGAGGTACAGGATGGGATATGGACATGACGTCTCATCCCTCTTTCATCCAATATGCAGACCTCTCCAGGGCAATGCATCATAATGGTCTGGCGAAGGAAAAGGAGCCAACGGATGTGTGTGTGTCTGTGTGTGTGTCTGTGTGTGTGTGTGTCTGTGGAGGGGGGAGGGGGGAGGTGTTGGTTTGTCTTGAGTCTGAACCACGCTGTTTTATTGGCGCTGATGAACTTGCCAGTGACGATACTTGCAACGCGGATGTGCATTGCGTATGCATCGGTACGCATGTTCTCCACCGTGATGTGTACAAAACAGCACGACAAGATAATATCAGTCATGCCTGTCAACACGCCGGATTGTCCAACAAATACAGTACACAAAGCTCAACATGCTGGGACAATTATGTCCTTCCAGTTCCACCTGACATTTCTGTTCATAGTCTAAACAAGTCGCATACATCTTTGTAAATTACAGATAAGCAACGTGGAAGACTGCGTCTGCATTTCTTTGTTGTCCGGGAGACGCTGTGAAGGCTCGTCGTCAAGTTCCGACCCTCCGTCTCCCGCACTCCCGTTGTGGCATAAGCCTTTTAACCTTGACATCTCCCACACTAAACAGTGCGTCCATTAGGGAGTGCGCGGTACCCCCGCGGTTTACACCGATGTCACAATCAATCTCGTCCTGCCATTCAACACAGGCCTTCCGCGGGATAACGCAGGAATCAAAGACAAAGCCGCTATCTCGAACCCCATCACGCTGAGAGGCTCATTCAGCTTCGCTTCAACATCACATCGGCTGATTCCCATTCACAGGAGGCTTTCGCCAAAAAACCTTCAAGCCGTGCTCCCAGAGAGCCCGACTGGCGGAGTTTCCAGAACAATACAAACAATTGCTCAAAAATATGAAAATGTCAGGGTTTTTTTAAAAAAAAAAATTTAAATTATTTTTCCCCCTTTTTCTTCCGCAATTGTATCCGGCCAATTGCCCCACTCTTCCGAGCTGGCCCGGTTGCTGCTCCACCCCTCTCTGCTGAACCGGGGAGGGCTGCAGACTATACCACATGCCTCCTCCGATACATGTGGAATTGCCAGCCTCTTCTTTTCACCTGACAGTGAGGAGTTTCGCCAGGGGGACGTAGCGCGTGGGACGATCACGCTATTCCCTTGAACAGGTGCCCCGACCGACCGGAGAAGGCACTAGTGCAGCGACCAGGATACATACCCATATCCGGCCTCCCACCCCCGCAGACATGGCCAATTGTGTCTGTAAGGACGCCCGACCAAGCCCGAGGTAACACGGGGAATCGAGCCGGCGATCCCCGTGTTGGTAGGCAATGGAATAGACAAGTCCAGTCAACTTCATTTATCACTTCAAACACCGAACAAGTGTGAAGCAAAGGGTTTAATAAAAGTGGGAAATAATAACGCCCCCCCTCCATGTGTCCTCCTCCAAACAGGCGTAGTATTAAAAATCTACTGTATGGTGCCGTCGACGGCTGTCTGAAATAAAGAATTATCCGCAACTGTAATATGACCTTTTGTATTTGCAATTGTTCCTGGAGAGTGTAACGGATACCATCAGTCTGTCCCCGGTCTCCTTCACCGGACACAGCATATAGGTTTTTGGTGATGATGATGCACAGTGTTAGAAACCCATTTCAGGTTACACTCCTGACTAGGGTATGTCATAGTCACACATGCCTTTGGGACATTTGGGCTTTATGACAAGCAGCCTCGCATGGACTATGGCAGCCACCCAGGACTCACCCAACCCCCATCGGCAACTTCTGCGACACCCCCCACCACCACCACCACACCCCACCCCTGCCCTTCTCGTCACCTGCCAACTCTCCCTCCATTCCATAGGTTCCACAGAGGTCACGCCAAGGATCCAATGGTGGTCTCGGTTCACTAAGTCAATAGTAAGTGGTCGGACCCCAGTGGGGTGGGGCATATCTCACGTGCTCGCGGCACCATGTGTATGAGTCTGGCTCATGACGTCTACAGCTCGTTGGACCCACTCGGGCCTTGCATGGTGGTATCGTGGGTTGGGAGACAGATACTGGCTTCAACTCTGTATTGGCAACAAACAACCCTGATTACAGCTGCAATCTTGAAGACTGTTTAACTTCCTGATACCCGCGGTAACAAGTGGTAATTGCAGCGGTGTTTAGGAACACCAAATCCCATTCATCAACTCAAAATGAAACAAAGCCGCCAATACTGTTTTGCCAGCACCTGCTTGCAAACATATAAAAGATATATATACAGATTCCCTTACACCGTCTACTCTCGGAGTAACCGGTGTGCAGGAATCAATGCGTTTTTTCATCATTGTTGGAACTGTTGTTCAGGTGTGCATGATACTTTATTTAAAGCTATAAACAAACAAAATTAAAAAAAGAAGATTGTTTTGCCATATCAGCTTTGTAGCCACAACTCCATTTTGTCTACCTTATTCTTCCAGATTTGACTGTTGCAGTACAGTGAAGACGTAAAACCCTGTGTTATAAAGTCCCTCTACCAGTAAGTAATCAATGTAATCACAGGTGTAACGAGTCAGTACCAGGCCCCAGTGCAGGATGGTCAAAGTGGCCCCAGCCTGCACATCACAATAACATAACGTCATGTCAGTAGTGAGTGAAAGAAGTGAAAACACGCCGCTTTAAAATTATCAGCAACAGCGAAATTCACTGCACAACTGACGCCTAAATGAAATGACTAGGAAAACAGACCGTCGTGCTTCAGAAGACGAGTCATAATAGCAAGGCCAAGACAGTGATAGACTAGCCTACTTAACAAAACCTGATGTGGGAGCCCCATAACAGGTGAAAACATAATCGGTGACAGCGCAGCTTGACAAAGATGAAAATCAGTGACGGCGCACCCGCACATAGACAACATTATTCATGTCTGCACACAGGCCTTACAATCATACAACACAAGTGTGTAGGTTGACTATTAGTCAAATAAATAATTAATAATTTCTACTTACATCATAGGCTTTTCAATGTGTAAAGCCATACTGCATAGTACACAGTAGTACACATATCCATAATTACACGAGGGCACACTTTGCACATTTTTTTTAACATACTGTATACCATAGACACGGGGTTCGAGAGCTTTGATACAATAGTGGTGAGATAAAGAGGGGTCCATGAATGCGGGCCCTTAACTGTTGTAGGCCCCAATGCAGCTGCATTACTATGGTAGTTTCCCCTCTGAATAAAACGAGCGACAACAAAAGCATTTATATTTTGGATACATGCGTACTGTCATCTTAGACACGCCAGCAGGGGAAAAAAAGTGCGACAAAGGAAATTTGTTGGCATGTAAATCATCAAGAATGTAACTTTAAGTGTCATCGAGTAAGACAATGAATCCCCACCAGCTTCAGAGGTGACCCCGCTCTTTGACCCCCATTAGTGTTCAGTCAGAGCAAACCGTAAAGCCGAACAAAATCCCTTCAATTTCCAGAGTTCAACGTGATGCCTTCACTTAGTCTGAACAACCAGCAAATAAATAAATAAATAAAATCCCTCAAGTATTCGTTTCCCAATGATATTAATCAGGAAGGCAAACACATCTCAGCATTTATAAAACTGCACGCAATAGATATTTGGCATTGTTACTTGATGAATGACTCAAACGATTAATCAACGACCAAAATTGTAATTAATTAATTTCCTGTCAATCGACTAATCAATCAATCGACTAATTGTCTCAGCACTAATAGGAATCAAGACATTATGTGGTTATTATTGCAGACTATCTGATGAAGCAGATGTTAATCGATAAAATATTATAAAGTGGTGTCCATGTTTTGTTTTTTTGTTTCTTTTTTGGATTTCCCCCTCTTTTTCTTCCCAGTTGCACTTGGCCAATTACCCCACTCTTCCGAGCTGCCCCGGTCGCTGCGCCACCCCCTCTGCCGATCTGGGGAGGGCTGCAGACTACCACATGCCTCCTCCAATACATGTGGAGTCGCCAGCTGCCTCTTTTCACCTGACAGTTAGGAGTTTCACCAGGGGGACGTAGCGCGTGTGAAGATCACGCCCCCCCCCCCCCAACAGACGCACCGACCGACCAGAGGAGATGCTAGTGCAGCGACCAGGACACATACCGGCCTCCGGCTTCCCACCCGCAGACACGGCCAATTGTGTCTGTAGGGACGTCCAACCAAGCCGGAGGCAACACGGGGATTCGAACCGGCGATACCCGTGTTGGTAGGCAACGGACAAGGCTCAGCATTTTTGGTTTTTATTTTTCAAAGCCATCCAGCATGCCGAATTTCACCACAAGAGGACACTGTTACATAACCTCACACAAACAGGAACAACTTTTGGATCCGTGGAAACATAAAATCCGGGGGAAAATGAGTTTAAACCGATCTGCTTCTTTTAAAAAATCTGGGTATTTTTTGGTGAAAATCGGTAAAAACCAAAAACGCTGAGCCTTGGCAACGGAATAGGCCGCTATGCTACCCAGATAAAGTGGTGTCCATGTTAAGCTGTCACAAGGCCGTAGGTTTAGTTTACCCGAGTGCCACTAAAGCCACCGTCCCTCATTACCTCCTTCTTTCTCTCTTTTCCAGCTGTGGTCTGTCCAGCAGAAAAGCAACACCACAGAAATAAAAGGGATTCAAACTCTGGGAAATCAGTGTGCGGTCCAACACCTCTACGAGGTACAAGTAAATCCACAGCAGCTCGTACCATTGGAGTGGTGTAGCAAGGTATGACTGGCTGTATGTCAAACGTCCTTAGACCGGAGCCGATGAGACACATGAAGGTCAGGAAAAATTGAGTTGAGCTTTATCGAGACAAATAGGGCATTAACTCGGCTAAGTTTATTATAGGCCCTTTCAAGAAATCTCAAGGTTATGTTAATTTCCTTTCAGGGGGAATTGTGAACATGGCTGGGCCTGGGCTGCCATCTAAAATGTGTACTTTATCACTTGAGCCCCCAACTTCACCTTGAGTCACAACCGACTGCCGCTACCTTCCTTAGGCAGGAACACTGCTTTTGTGATAAAATATGTCGATCCTGCTAACAGCTGCTGTCTACCAACCAGTTCTGCTGATATACCGTCGCTTTATCTTTCCAGTCGGTGAGCTGTTGTTGTTGTCTTGGTTCCATGTAATTGTGTAAAACTGTCATTAAAATGTTGGGAAGTATAAATTGGCTACCGGGGAACTTGGCTTGATTTAAAAAAAAAAAAGTGTTTGGACCACCACTGTACAGCCACCGGTAGTGTGGCCCTTGCTAATCACCCCAGCACGGTGCAGAGGCAAATTGGCTCCTATGACTCAACCACTGGTCACACCGGTGTTGTAATACAAGCTTCACACCAGTCAAACAACTAAGTAATGTATTATTTTTTTTATAAGTACATGAAATGAGTAACTTCCTGACCAGAGAGTGTTTCGAATTAAAGCTAGATGCTCAAATGATAGGTCAACTACAGTTTATGGCTCCTTGTGGCTGATTGGGAATTTCGAGACTTGCTCAAACAAATCTTGCTCCGCGTTACCCAATGGAGGGGAACGAGGCTGGAGTTTGGGAGAAATGTGCTACCGTTCGTATGCTGCACGCAGGCAGTGGACGTATTTTGGACACAAACGCACCCCTTAAAGCGCACAAAGCCGCCTGTATAAATCATGCCTGTGCCACCAGCCTCATCTAGACATCTCAGAGCAGTTTGGATAATAGGAGTTAATAAGCACAACAACCTAATTAAAGCCCACAATAGGGATGACTAGCATGTCTCGGTGACGCCTAGGGGGGCCTGCCGTGAACAACAGCATCCAAAGTCAGCAGGGTGGAGACCTCCTGACTGATGCCCCGACACATTCACCCACATCAAATCACCACAGACAAACACAGATTATACATCCTTTGGTATACAGGCAAACTCCTTCCTTCCTTCCTTCTTCTTCGTCTTCTTTTTTTTTATGTAGCTGGCAGGTGACTCCCCATTGTATTCTTTGTTTATTGAAATTGGTGATGGGCTTAGAAGGCTGCCCAACAAGTGAGGCAAGGAGATGGCTCTGGCAAGCTTCTTAACTACCTCCACCGTAGCCTGGGCACATGTTCTGTGTTTTTCAGCCCCTATTTACCCCGTCAATTTGACAAAGTACATGTTTGTTTTTATGGCGAGTGCCTGGAGCAGCGGTTGCAGGCAGAGGAAGGGGCTACGCTCGCTCCTCGTGACGTCAGCGTATACAGTAAACACCAACGTATTGTGAATTACACGTCAGCGTATCTGTGCCTGCCGCATTTCCATCTTGCCTGCATATGGCCGACTTAGATTAATGTCCACATCACAGCATCTGCTAGGGAGGAATTTTTACCGTCCAAAAGTCTCATATAGTCGCGTAATTTACCACATGAAGCACCAGGGGCTAACAGATCTCTGCTTTTCAAAACACGTTAGTTATCCGACAAGGTGTCTGCAAAAACCAAAAAGCCGAGGTAAGTTGGCTACCATGTTGTCACTCTTTGGCTGAAAAGGTGTTAAATATGTGATTAAGCACACCAGGTCTGACCCAAATATGATCCCTTGGTTCTGTCAGAGGAGCAGAAGAAATTGTCGTCCACGCTCCTTACTTGCTGTAGTAAACTCTGTCCACTTTGCCGAAGGCCATGGTTAACAATCTCCTGTTTCATGTCAGGAACAAAAGCGCTAAGCTAAATCCTCCTCATGTGTTCAAATTGTGGGAACTTCAAGCCCATAACCTTACTATTAAAGTTGGCTGGTAATGAAACTCAAGCCTCACCTTGAGTCAGGGACAGTCTCACTATAAGAGCCAGATCTCGGGCAGAAAATGATTTAGTGTTTGTGCATGCACACATGTGGATGTGCTCATGTTTGTGTGTGTGTGCATGTGCACATAGGCACAACTGGGTGTGCACGCATTTTGTATCTATGCATTAATGTCTTTATCTTTAGGTGCCTACATGTTTCAGGGGGGGTCTCCTCCACGTGCAAACACCAAGGACACATGCTATCCTTGTGTATGTTCATGCATGTGTGTGTGTGTATGTGCACGTTCCTAAGACAGGCTACCTGGGTTTTTTGCTGCTTTATTCTCAGCCACCTTTTGGGAGAGGAGGCTTCTCAGCTAGCTGATTTATTGGCCACTTTGAGTATCATACAAACCCAAACCTCATGTGAGTTAACCCCCTTTTTCCTCCAAGCTACTCTTTTCCGGCCTCTCATGCCCCTTATAGAAATATGCAAAGGGTTGTGGGGTCAGCAAATTCATTGCACTGAAGGTGCTATGAGCGAGCACGACCCGTTTGATCTCAGCATGGCTCTTGTCTCCAATAAATTAACCAGCAATAGAGGCTATTTACTTTGGTTGGGGGCCATTTGCACAGGCATCATTAACTGGCTAAATTCAAGTATTTATGGGAAAACGTGTGCTTTGTCCTCATTTAGCAGGATTGAGGCTCTTTGTAAAGTCTAAATGTGCAGTGCAGGGGTTCTGCTTAAGACTGCTCTGACTCAATACCTGGAAGATGAACTCTCGGGAGAAAAGTATAATAACTTTCTTTTATGAACGCATTGTGAAGGCAGCGTTCTTCCACTTCAAAGCCACCGGTCCCTATATAAATGAGAAAGCCGAGGCCTTTATTGCAAACAGAAGTCTGCATGACGCTTGTCTCAATACTGCATCCGTCACATTGCAGTCAATAAAAAGGCTCGAGCAGAACTGATATGTGATCATTCGGTCCAGATGCTCGGGTAGATCCTTGTTTGTCATTAACAACCCCGCTAGTCGGCAGGATGGTGAAACCGATGGGGGAAAACATTTGTGTGGCTTGCACTACCTCACAGGAAACGGGAAAAGAAGAGCCGGGTGTGAAGTAAGCGAAAATTGCAAACGTTTTTACAACCTGAAGCAGAAACGTTCACATTGTGTGGACAGGAGGTAGCATTAGCACCCCATGCTAGAACACAACACAAACCCACCGCCTCTGTGTTATTGTATAGGGAAGATGATATCCGTCTCCGCTGGTTCAGTAATGAGCATAAAAAGTGAATGGAGGGACTCCTAGGCCGTGAGCCGCCTTCATTCACCGCAAAACCAGCGTTTCGGCGGTTCGCCGTCAATGGATTTCCCGGAGGTCCCCCTGCAAACTACGCTGTTGTCATCCGCCAACACTTGTTTATAGGTGGTTAAGGCGCCTGTGGGCCCACGTGGTGCTGCAGCGGCATGCTAACTTGTAGTTTCTGTGTGAAGAGGCTCCTGCCAGGAGGCAGCTGAATGTTGCAATGCAATATTGTCATCCGGCCAAACTCCTCTCTTGGTGATCCATACCAAGGATTCCAGGTTGATTCTTCACTTCCTTTGTGGAAGAACCTTTTTTCCCCTTTTATCCTCAAGTTTGAGCTTGGCTGTTAATTGCTTACAGTCTTTTGTTATACCGAATAAACACAAGACCATGTTCTCACCTGTGTTAATTAAATTCTACCTTATGGAATTTAGAGGTGATTTTTTTTTTTATCCCCCCCCCCCTTCTTTTTTTTCTTTTCTCCCCAATTGTACCCGGCCAATCACCCTGCTCTCTGAGCCATCCCAGTCCCTGCTCCACCCCCCCTCTGCCGATCTGGGGATGGCTGCAGACTACCACATGCCTCCTCCGAGCATGTGGGGTCACCAGCCACTTCTTTTCACCTGACAGTGAGGAGTTTCGCCAGGGGGACGTAGCACGTGGTAGGATCATGCTAGCACCCCGACCAACAAGAGGAGGTGCTAGTGCAGTGACCAGGACATATACCCACATCCGGCTCCCCACTTGCATAACTGTAGTCCACGGACTTCCGGTTTCGACTGCAGTGGTCATACCAGTTTCCTGTTGGCGTGTGCTATTGACAATGGCATGTTTTTCACGATGCCTGTAGGATTAACCATGGATAAATGTCAACGACATGCACAGAATTGTCAACGAACTTTCACCTGCACCTACCAGCAAACGGGTGAAAGGTATCAAGTTACGTCCACAATTATGAGGATGAGCAGACAGACGGACGGACGGAATTGTGGACGTAAATCCTGCAGGCATTGTGAAAAATATGCCATTGTCAATAGCACACGCCAACAAATAGGAAGCTGGTATGACCATTGTAGTAGAAACCGGAAGTCCGTGGACTACAGTTATGCACAGAGTCGATTGTGTCTGTAGGGACACCCGACCAAGCCAGAGGTAACGCAGGGATTCGAACTGGCGATCCCCGTGTTGGTAGGCAATGGAGCAGACCGCCACGCCACCCGGACACCCATACAGGTGCTTTTTTGAGTTGATTCAAAGGATTTGTTTCAATAAGAACACATTGGAATCTATCCCGTTTCATCACTAGACCCCCTAATTCATCACTGCAGCATCTACCTAGGGTCATCTGTATTCTACCCATCTATATGTAATTATTTATCAAAACAGACAGATAGATAAACAAGAAAAAGTGTATTTGCTTGTTTATTTGTATGTGGAGCATCTGTGCTGAGTGTTTCAAGTTAATAATGACCACCAGCCGGGTATATTTTCCTCGTAATACTCCCATAGCGGTTGTATAATAAACTAGAAAATGGATCTGATTGCACATTCAAATACCTGTCTCTAAGTAACCATAACACAAGACTAATTGCTGGGTATTTGTAAGGTAAGAACAACTGTGAATGTATCAGCGGGGAACTAAATCCTCCAAAGTTTGACTCAATAAACAATTATTTACCTTGATTGCTACTTCCCTGCACGCCTTCACTGTTGGCGTCTGTGGGATTATTTTGCATCTGTACAATTTGCAATGAATTGATGGCCAATTATTTGCTAACTGAGTTTAGTATCCCTGCTGGCATGCAAATATGCCTGCAGGTATTTACAAATGCCATGAAGTACTCCCAACTTTGCACCACGCCGAGATTCATTATTACACTGTGGTAATGCAAGGTGTTATATCTGAAAATGCTTTTTATGCAAAATAAAAACCACCCCAAAACATCCGCTACCACCCGGTGTTGTCTGCAGAATGATAAGAGTCAAGAGCTTGTCTGTGCAGGGGGAAGGGGTCATCCATCCAGGAAGAGGCCTCCTGTTGCGCATGCCGTGGCCGTTCACACATCGAACCCCCGTGGCCCCCGGGGCCGTGTTTGTCTTTCATCCGTCAGAAGCCACATTTTCACGCTGCTGTGCTGCAGCGCTGCTCGTCTCTGTTTGTGTAACTGTCTCCCGCTCCGTGGGACGTGCTGATGTGACGGCCGGCCGCCGATGTTTCGGGGAGAGCGCTCCCTTAATGGGACCAGCGCTAATGATTTACAGTAGCGAGGAAGAGCGGAGACTCAAATGGGACACCACAGGGGCTGACATGTGAGGAAGTGGAGGAAACTGCGTGGCTTGTGGGTGTGTATGGGAGAGAACGGGGAGAAAGGAGAGAGAGTGTGTGTGACAGTTAAAGTGAGAGAAAGAGAGATGTCACTTGTTCTAATGAGCATTTACATATGTCTTAGGCCCATAAATACCCACACACAGGTGGGTGCGTTGGCTTCCGTACATGTGAAACTGAGTCTGATATCTTTTCTTGTAGTGTGCCAATATATATTTGTCACTGTGTGTGCGTGTGTGTGTGTGTGTGTGTGTTTGTGTGTGTGTAATGTACACTGTAATCCTAGCCAATGAAGGGTCTCTAAAAATGGGGAGAAGTGAGAGGTACTGTTTCTTGGAAACAAGAGTTGCTGCACAGCGTAGCTGGCTAAGTTAGGACACATCTGTCTGCGTTCACACACACACTGGAGATTTATGAAGCTGTTTTCGCGGAATGTGAAGCTGGCTCGATGAGTCCACACAAAACTCACATCATGTTCAAATAAGATGCAAATATAACAAATGGCCAAACCCCAATTTTTGTCATCTTTTTTTTTTTTGGACTGGGTAGAACCCAAGTCAAATATTAATGAACATTCAATAATAAGATGATGGCATAACAACGAGTGACATCACTGTAAATTCTACAAGTTAAGTGTACTTAACAAAAATTAGGAAACCGATTACCTTGGAGAAAAGTAAGTAAACGAACTTAATTGTGTCAAGTTATCTGAAATGATTTCACATAACTTGACACAATTAAGTTCATTCACTTACTTTTCCCCAAGGTAATCGGTTTCCTAATTTTTTTTTACGTGAACTTAACTTGGTAGAATTTACGGTGTAGAACACTGTGTCAGTTATGTTCGGAGGGGTTCAAAAATGAAAGACATATTGCAGATGAGTCGCACTTGGCAATCAAATTACTTGTAACTGCCGGCTCCAACGTCTTGAGTATGGAAAGGTGTAGTTATGGTTGCATGACTGGTCAGGTAGATGGGTCACATGGATGTGATCACATGGTCCTGCCATACGCCCCTGCGACCTATGTTACATGTGGACAGAAAGCCAGGTTCAGTTGGCACTGAAAAGACACTGCTTCGATAAATATAGGACTTGGTGGAACGTCGCCACATGGGCAGCTGCACTTTCAGGGCAGTGATGGTTATTTAATATGATTGGGAGTTATGCCAGAGCGTCACACAACATAGGACACATGGCATCTAAGTGTCTTTTGTATGTGTGGTGTTGAATTGCCATTGACGGATTTAGCCCACCTGGGGATTGCAAAACAGTTTAAATTTACGTCTCCCCCCCCAACTCGGCTTTCGATCTTGAACTACCGAACATCCTTTGGTACAGGGAAGGCCCGGGGTTAGACCGTGGGGCCTGGGGGTTAGAAAGAGGTGGATGGAGGCAGCGTGCCCCTCCGCCCGCCTCCCTCCCACAGCGAGGGCTTTGCTTGCTGACAGGGGAATGACATCACCGGGGGGCGGACGGGGGGGCTTTGTGCCCCTTTTTGGGAGCATTGGAATTTTGCACACAAAGGACTGTGTGGCACTCTATCTCCAGATCTGAGTGGACACAGCACTTTTGAAAATCCCTAACAAGATTAAACCATAGGACAATCAGCTGTCAGTCCGCACACACTGGCTGCTTCTCAGAACTCACATAGGATCTAAGCCCCGCTGTTCAAATTGACCGTTCCCATACACGCACAAGGCCGCCTCCACAACTCCGCTGGGATGTGCGCAGGGAGTGACTGACTGCAGCTTTCTGAATCCACTGTCACTGACAATTACAGATCATCACAGAGCACCTTGTCTTTTTATCCGGCTAAGGGCTCCTAAGGGCTGCCTTTCGTCCCCATCGGCAATTACAGTTACAGAGTGCTAAGAATAATCTGAGCGGCCTCATGTTTGAACCTGTCGTGATGCGCTGTGATAAGTGCCTGTCTGGGATCGTATTGCTGTTGTCGGTGGTGGTTTTCACATGGCCCGCTGCACCTCTAGGTGCACATCCACTCTGTTACCACTGGCAGGCGGCCCAGTGCATGTGAAAGCTGCTGACAGCACATGAATCAAGGTCATGCTAGTGGAATCCCCCGTTCTCTGTAATTTCAAAGATTTTCTTTCCCTCTGTCCCAGCACACTTGACCCCTCATGTTGATTTTTACAAACAGATGAGGGGCTGCTGTTACTCATCTCAACTGTCCACCAGATGTGGTGCCGTCTTGGCATTTCCTCAGAACACAACATGCTTCAAAGAGTGAAAAACCTTGTACATTTTGATGTGAATACATTTTTTTTCCAGTCACCCCCCCAGTAACAGCATATGTTAGGCAGTCAGGCGTTTTGTTATTTCTCGCGTAATTGATAGTTGGAGTTTCCCTGAAACTAACATGTTGGAGTTTTGTCAGGGTGCAAACAGCTTCCAAAACCTTGAGGATGGTCTTCGGCCGTATATTCAGCGTCTGAGGACATTTCAACGCCGCGGTCCCAGACCTCTCACAAGGCCACGTGGAAAGAAAGAGCGGTGTTGCGCAACTTTGCTCTTTTTAACAGCAGCTCTGAAGACGGAGCGAGGGCAAATACTCGGCACAATGCGGCGGATGATGCCGTCAAACTCACCTGGTTGTCACGGCAACCGGTCATTAGTGTCATTACTGCTGCAGCGTGAGGACCTCGGCACATCATTACCATCGCTATGTAAATCGCCTCACGTGACGTGGATCGGTGTTACTTACGGTTGATATAAATGGGTGGTGTCGCCTCGATTTTAAATTATTCAGGGAAAAAAGTGCCTTTCATCTCACAAACTCCCCGCAGCCCCAAAACCAGCCGCAGCTGTTTTCAAGTTACAGTGTCTTAATAAAAGGATGCGCAAAAAAAAGCACATTTTATAGATTTAAAAGTGAGCTGATTGCCATGATCGCTGCTCAATGCTCCTGTTTCCAGATGACTTGCCGTGTGTGTGTGTGTGTGTGTGTGTGTGTGTGTGTGTGTGTGTGTGTGTGTGTGTGTGTGCTATGACCGTAAATATCAAGCACCGGAGGATGTGCGTGTACATTTGAATTCAAATATGAATTCACCAGACTGAAAGAAGTTGAAAAAAAGCGCCCCTTTTTCCCAGAAGATGTCATGATATTAGTGGTGCTGACGCGAGTCTGGCGTTGTTAATCCTTGAACACGAAGATGGCTCCTGGTAAGGATCACACAAGGAGAAGCGGTCCTGGAGCTGATTTAATGACAGGAACTCAAAAGTGCTGATGAGCATGTCGCCGCGCTTGATTAGAGACGTAAATATTTTAATAACATATTCATGCCGGTAGTTAGAGAGGCGGTCGAGAGATATTGGCTCACGCAGTACTGTAAATCTCTCATTTCATTACACTTCATTTCACCAGAGACTGATCCAGATGTGTTTTTGTGCCGGTTATCCATGCATGTGTAAGCACGGATAACCTGGACAATACATTCATTTACAATGCAATGTAAACATCTATTTTGTCTTGGAGGCGGAAAGATACCTACCTTGCAACAGGAAAGTTTTTTTTTAAATGCAATATTTATGCAAATTTTTTGTAATATATACCTTTGAAGCACAACACTTTTTCCACCCAGGTTCACGAGACTGCAGCACTACGTGGTATTTATCTCCTAAATATGCAAATGTCTTAAACGCTGTGGAGAGATCAGCTGATGTCAGGCCCTTACTGAGACAAACAACATAATAGGAATATAAATAAGTCAGATTGTCTTAATGGAGATCGAGCGCTTCCTCTGTTTGTTAGGGAAATGACACTGCTAACCACTGGGACTTTTACTGCCCATTTAGTCTTATGCTTATATACATTACCCTGAGACGATGGGAATCTAACCAGCACGCTTTTTTATGTCTCTGTTGATGCATCAGCATTTGCATTGAGTTTTAGATACTCGTTTTTGAAATTTTCAACCCAAAATGAAAATACGCATGAATCAGCACCCATCAGACATGCTCTGAACACCTTACAGTGAGGGGTGAGCACAATTTTCAGAGTGTTTGCACAAGAGGTTTACCACTAAACTACAATTAAAAAATAATTCCACGCTCCAGTCAAGGGATTAAACTCAACCGGTGCCATGCATTTAACACAGATGACTGTAGATTCATGCCTGAGTCTTTGCATAGCTAAAATAGGGTAACTCATGTGAAGCATTTAATGATGAACACCAGCTCAGTGGGAGAGAAAATAACTTGTTGACGTGTGTTTATGCTTAAAATGCATTAAAGCAAACTTGCATGTGTTCAAACTCTAAATCAGACATAGGTAGCCTAACCGCACGCTATGGAGCGCCACGTGTATGCAGGTTTCCCTTCCAACCATTCACTACACCTCTAAATACAGTGGACAGACGAATGAATGAATGAAGTCACCTGGTGGTGTTTGGTTCAAAGGAAAACCAGTATACTCCTGGCATTTGGTGGCACATCATTCCCTACGCTTGCTCTGAAGCCAATGACATGCACAAAAATGACCCATTGAAAACATGTGATGCGTGCAATCTGAACTTATACTCTTGCATCTGAAATTGCAGCTGTGACTTTTACTGTTATTGAATAGATTGGAAAACGGGGGTCGTTTTCGCTTCTGGTGTGGGAAGATGGCGGCACGAATACACGTTTGCAGCGGCCTCACCCAGTACCGTCCATGCAGTGTCTTTGCCCACATCTGTCCACGTCTTTGTTTGATGGCTAGGAGAGCTGGTGCTGGATTGGCTGGGACAGCTTGGTCTGCTGTGTCCTGTGGGCCCAGAGACCACGGCCCTGCCCAGAGCTGCGCCTGAAGAGGAAACACCAATGGCAGTCTGATAGGACATGGGAGCGGGGCTGGTTAAGCTAACTGCTAATCCATGCAGACCGGCAGTTCCAATAACACCGAGGGCGGTCTGGCGGTGGCCTCGCCTGGCGTTTACTGTGGTGTTTTTGGTGTCGTTGTGTGGAGTGCTGGGAGGTGTGTCGAAGGTGTCCTGCTAGGAGAGCTGGCGTTGGATCGGTCGGGGGAGCCTGGTCTGCTGCGTCCGGTGGGCCCAGGGACCATGGCCCTGCCTGGAGCTGCGCCTGAGAAGAAAACACCGCGGGCGGTCTGATAGGACGCGGAAGCGGGGCAGGCTAAGCTAACTGCTAGCCCATGCAGACCAGCAGTTCTGACAGTCATCATGGCATTCGTTCTCTTGGACAGTGATTTTTTTTTTTAATATATATATATATATGTGTGTTCTTGTAGTTTTTTGATATGTGTTTTTGTCTTTGTGTTGCACTGATGTGGGCTGGGGGAAACGATATTTTGTTTCATTTCATGTACATGAAATAAAATGACAAAGTGTTCCTGATTCAAATGAAGATTTGATTGGGGCGGCGTGGCTCAGGAGGTAGAGCAGGTCGTCTCGTAATCAGAGGGTTCCTTGTTCGATCCCCATTCCTCAAGAGAGCGTGGTGAAGTGCCCTTGAGCAAGACACTCAACCCCCTAACTGCTCCCGGTGAGCAGGTTGGTGCCTCTCCACCATCAGCGTATGAATGTCTGTGAATGGTGTGAATGTGAGGCACACACTGTAAAGCACTTTGATTGGTCGGTGGACTAGAAAAGCACGGATATATACCAAGTCCAGTTGCGCTTGATTCAACTCCTTTGGATAACCATGACCTGGATGAATGAGAACATTCACAGACACTAGAGAAGCACTTTAAAAATGCAGACCATTCACCAAGATTTGATTTGAGAAATTTCAAGCTGTAATTCATTATCTTGCGCACATCGCAAACACCACCTTAAACTATCTAAATGAAAACGTAACATGCAAAGTGTGTACCAAATCCCTGTCACTAAGTATTTCAGGAATCAAAGATGTATGAAGGAATGGTTGACCTCCTCAGCCCATTGTCCATGGCCCCATCACATCCCTCCAAGATTCACCAGACCCTGTTAGGGTAGTGTCATGGCCTCTGGCTCAAAGGTGACAAAACGACCAGTGCCAGCCTTGAAATTAGACCAAACTAATTGTTCTCCAGTCCACTTTAATTACAACAGAATCAAGAGTAGACCAGTTCCCCCACATGGGGGCCATGACACCAGTCATTGGAAGGGTTAGGAGGTCATTATGGATGGAAAATTAAATTATATATGCTACAGCACACTAGACACAAAGGCCAATTCACAATCTAATTAATAAACAATTTCCCCTAAATGTGACGCATGCACTGTTGGAGGGTTTTAATACAAATCAATCTCATTTCCTCAACTCAAAACCCCCACATTTTTCCTGATTTTGTTGTTTCTGAGGCTATGGTTAACACTAGTCTTTTCATGTGACTTCTGGAATCAGAATTCAAACATCCAATCACAACAGGCCGGATTTGAGCTGTCTCCACGCATGACACCACAATGTGAGCTCTTGGGTCTGACTGTAGTTCGGATTTCGGTGTACCGCGCAATATTGAAATCAACAATCAATACGGCATCAACGGTTTCACTGGAGAGAATGGTATGAGTGCGTGAATGCAGCCAGCATTGGTGGAACTACTTGGTACCAACATTCACAAACTCCAACTGGGTTCACAATTTTTGCATGCGAAAGCACACTTTCAATCACATTTGTGAACAGCTGCAGTCTGCCCCAGCGGCGCCACTGACGGTGTCCGGCGTTGCACGCTCCGAGGACTGACAGGGGGGAGGCTGCTAGGTTTCTCCTGGGAGAATTTAAGCATGAGCGTGGTTTAACGTTTTTTTTTTCCCCAGTGAATGCGTTTTGAGACATCAGATCATGTCCAGACTACAAGCAATTCCGATCTCTATGTGAGCTCGACCATTTTGCCAAGTGGTTTGGCAGACCAGAACTCAGGGCGAACAGAATCTGATGTGTGAGCGTCGAGACCTGTCACTTTGGCCTTGTTCAGACTGCCAGCCCAAACCCGTTTTTTGGCATATCCATATTGTTTCCAGATTGATTTTTAAATCTGGACAGGAAAAAAACCCCACATGAAATGCAATTTTTTGCAAATCTGACCTAAACTACATATGGAGGTGGTTTGAAATGCGATTCCAATCGGATTTTTACAGATGCGCCTCCGGACGCACTAGCCGCCCAAATCGGATTTCAAACTGTCTTTTGCGTCACTCACAAAGTGACACACAATGATGACGTCAAATCCAAAGTGACAGAAGTGTATCAGGGCGGCTGAACGGCTGCTACTAGTAGAGCAGTATGGAGGACGGACAACACAGAGAACAACAGTCCATGGACAGACGCTGAAATAAATTACAAATCAATAAATTTGACGGTGTGACTGTTTGGAGGGCGAGATGATGGAGCTCCATTTTTCATGCTTCCACGTTGGTAAACCGCATCACCAGCGTATGTCGTTACTCATGCCTACGTCGTTACCACAGCAACCCATGCAGATAGTTTGGTGATGTCTGGAGTCTGGAAAAACAAATCCAATATGATCACTTGGAAATAACAGTGTGGACAGTCTGTCTTGAAGCTCTGATTTGAGAAACAAATCCAATTTGTCTGCAGTCTGAACAAGGCCTTAGCCTAGCGTGATCGGATATTAGAAAACGGATGTTAGTCGCATGAAACGGCATAGTGTAACCATAGCCTTAGAACAGTCTGTTAGTGTTCTGCTGGAAAATGAATAAAACTTATCCACAGTCTGAATCGACCCATTGATATTGCACTCCAATAGGAACAAACAGCCAAAGCAAATCTATCAGGTTTTAAGGCCTCAACATTCATTTTAAGACAATTTCAGCCTCGTTTCTTTAATCTCTGTAGATTCATTTCTCTCTTTTATACCAATCAGTACAGTTTAACTTCATCACGGATGCCTGTTCTTGAAGTGTAGCATGACCTGCTTTAAATTGCTCATTGGCTCGGCTTAAATCCCTATGCCACTGGGGAAATGATGATTAGCACATTGACATTTGTCTATTAGTCTTCTTATTGCCAGTTAAGAGTCTAGTAGATCCTCTAGCTACTCCCATTGCAGATTTTTAACACCGTCAGCAGCAGGAAATACAATATGCAGACAGTAAGTGCTCCCTCATCGGGAGCTTTAGAGCAGTTACTTTGATCAGATAAATCCTTATGCCAATATATGGACCATCTCTCTTTCTCAATCGCAGCCTGTACACATGTCGGGAGAACAAAAAGCCATTGGTACCACATTATTCTCACTGACACAGATTCAGCGACGCTTAAAATTGTCAAGCTGGAGGGTGTTTGAAGTTTATTTCTCATTCGCAGCATGTTCCTCTGAAGAGGAGCAACAACAATATGAAGAGCACTTAACACTGAAGGTGTTGTAGGTGCCCTTCGATCTCCAGTGCCTTTTGCCCTTTATGTGCAAAGGGACTAAGACTTAGACAAAGGTTTATAGGTGGCTTTGTCATGTATATGGTGGAGCTCGCTTGGTTGTTGTGTTGTCTCTGAGTCAGATAGACAGATAACTAGATAACTAGGTAGACAGATGAAATTTGAGAAACATACATACATATATATAGGGGCGGCATGGTGGCCCAGTGGTCGGCACTTGCCTCACAGCAAGAGGGTTCTGGGTTCAAACCCCAGGCCGTCCCAGGTCCTTTCTGTGTGGAATTTCCATGTTCTCCCCGTGTCTGTGCGGGGTTCCTCTGGGTGCTCCGGTTTCCTTCCACCTTCAAAAAGACATGCATGTTAAGGTTAATACTCCTGCCTGTGTCCCCGACCAAGGCAATGGAAAGAAGAACTGGAGTTGGTCCCCAGGCGCTGCTGCTGCTAGCCACTGCTCCTATAGGATGGGTTAAATGGAGAGAACAAATTTCATTGTAAGAATACAATTCGTTGTAAGCATACAATGACAAAATAAAGTGGCTTCATAGATATATATAGATATATATAGATATAGATATGTTTGTGTACATACTTTGTTAATGCTTAGCCACTTGCTAATGATTATCAAAAGCTGCTTCCTATGTAGGAGGGTTTGTCGACAGACAAAGACTTGGGCTACAAGCCAAGCTGGAAAGCTGTAATAAAAAGTCATCCTGCAGGCGATTCCTCACGGTGTGGAATGCCTATTTTTGGCAGGATAAATGCTTATTTCCCGCACAAGGAGGAAAAAAAAAAAGTGGAGCTTTTTCAGAGCTCTCTTGACAGCCCAGACTCAGGCAGTGGCAGCCAGCTGTAGATCGGTGCTGCAAAGCCCTCTGAAACATGTGGCTGCCTTCTTTAAAACAGGCTATTTGGGTCTGCGTAATTACAGTCTAGACATAGTTTTTACCCCGAATTATCTGCCAAGTAACATCTGAAGCTACAGATAACACACCCAGTCATTATTCGTTCAGTAACAGTAATACAGACTAATGTCTTTGTCACTTAGGGCAGATAAGGAAATCATAGAGGGGCGGGGAAAAAAAAAACAACAAATATTGATTCTTCATAGTTGGGCCATGAAATATAAAGAAACATTTGTTCTGATGCTGTGAACCCACATTCAATGGCTGTCTGTCATGGGGTTGAAAAGAACGATTGTTGGGTTTTTTTTTTCATACAAGCTCTGATTCCAAATATGGTTGGTTAATAACGTTTTTCTACATTTTCACTAGTTTCGGATGGATGAGAGGGTCTCCGGTTGCAATCTGCAGTGTAATAAAATTTCAGCGATGAAAGAGGTAAATGAATAGAAATCGGGTAACAGCGCTGGCATTTGAAGACATTTTTTTGAAGACGACGTCAACCCTGAGTCATTTACATTTAAATCCGGGGCCATTAAGGTAATGCTCTAATCCAAAGCGATTCACAGTACTTGCAGCCAGAATAAGATTCAATTTTTAGATGATCAGCATTGCAAATAACCAAATAGCTACGAGTGCAAAGCCACATCACTCAGGCAATAGATGATAAAAAACAAAAAATAATCCTGTTTTCCTAAAAGCCGCAGAGCTCAGACATTCCTGTACCAAACATTCCGGTTTCCCTTGGGTATTTGTGTGAAGATGTGGCATTGTAAAACTCTCCTTCCGAAACTGTCAAAATTTCAAAGAGCTCGAATGTCGCTCAGATGTGGAGCGACAGGCCCGATAATCTAGTACTAATACAGTAGCTGGGAAAAGAATCATAGCATGTCATCACTCAAGCTGTGCTCTTGGCTTTACATGTTAACTACCGGTATTGTGTCTATTCAAAACATATGGCAACATATAATAGTTAGCAATTACCGCTGGAAGTTAAATGTTCACATCAATAAACGCTCAGGCAGGAGGTTTGAACATTGCACGTGAGACCCCGTGAACAGTAGGTACACCCAGTGCCAAAGACAAATTAGCAGCATATGGTGGAGATATAATCTTAATGTAGGCACTTTAATAAATCTGCTTAAATACGGTCAGATATTCACAGATGGAAAACAAGCAAGGGATACATGCATCGTCCGGGAAATGAGCAATGCGTTCATCTGCATTTCCTGCAGCGTTCATGCAAACATCTTGTACTTGTTCTTCAGTACGTTGACAAATTATTATACATGTGGTTCCTATGCCTGTCATGACAGTGCTATGGTAGCATACTGACGCGCTACATGGAGGTAACGGTGGATGGGCAGCCATGATCCAACAATTGGAGCAGTTTTGTCTCATAAATCAATAAGGACACACCCATTATTGACACCAGGCGAAGCACAGGAAGACCATTTGAAATGTGAGCGATCAATTAGAAGTGCTTCCATTATCTTTCTGGAAACGCCCGTAGTCACGCCGGAGGCACGAGTGGTACACTTAAACCACGTCCTGTTGGACACGCGGGTAAAAATGGAGAGTTCGTCAATCAAAGTGTCCTCCGGGGGAGGCTATGAAAGGCCTGACGTTACGCAAACAGAAATTTGACTCGTCTCATCACCAAGGGCCCTCAAGTAGTGTCACTTTGTAACCCTGTGTGGCGGCTCCCAGCAGGGGGTTACAGAGGGTTGACTGGGATTCCTGCGTCAATTTGGAGGGGTCTCCTCACGCTCCTCATTTAGGGAAGAGAGAGGCCTGATGGGAAAAAATGTACCACCTCATCAGCACCTCCCAGGGATGCCATAATGGAGCATCCATGGTCATTAATGGAGCGTACCTCCCACCTCAAGAGCCTCTATTCACTCTCTGTCATCATTCACGGCCATCACTTCCTCAGAATTTAATGGTCTCAGAGGTTCCTTTTATCCCATTGTCTCTGTGCCTCTGTGTCCCTTTCCCATTCGAAGCCCAAACTAGAGAACCAGCCTGTTAGTGGGGCATTGGGGCTGACCTCTGCACTCCTTCAGAGGAGAATCCTTCAGCTTTGTTTTGGGGCTCTGTCCCCCTTGCCAAGGCGAATCAGACCCCAGGCGGGTCACGGAGAGAGGGAGCCGCCGGGGGTCTCATTGTCTTCCCATTCACAACACAGACAAGTGTCCCAGAGTGGACATTAGACGCTCCTCATAGCCACACACACTCAAGGGACAATGTCCACACAAAGTGACAGCTCCCATTGGGAGAGGAATGCGTGTGAACCGTTGGGGTTCAAAGAGGCACGGCAGTGAAGCAACGACATGGGAATATTTGATTGGAAAAAGCCAAGTGCTATTTCTCCCTCTTCTATCACCTTGAGGGACTCGGAGTCCCTTATTCAACGGCGGAGAAGATTACAGTCAAAACGGTTCACCGTAATGTAATGTGCATCCCATAGCATTGTTAATGTAATTTTTCATAGTGAAGTGAAATGCTGAACAGGTTGCAGGTGGCTCCACGACTGTAAAGAGCTTAAAACCTATCCATGTTGCCATGATTATTTTACTTTGAGGCTGAAAGGCTGTATAAAGAATAAGGAAACGGTGTATGTCCCTCTACATAACTCAATGCATTCTCTGTAAATTGCCAGTGCCAGTGAGCCACCGGGACCAACCGTTTACCCGGGGTGAGTTCTGCAGGGTTTGCCCTGGCTTCTACTAGCTGGCTTCGTGCTTTAGGGGGCAGGAGAGACCCGAAGGAAGAACGGGTAGACCTCACAGGCAGGGCCAGGGCCAATGGAGCAAGGCTGTGTGAGGCGGATTTAGGGGGGGTGGGTGGGTGGGGGGTGTTAGGAGGCAGCTGAGAGAGGGCACGCGGCCGGGCTCTGCTACACATTCCCGCCATGGCCTGGGGCCAGGAACTGGGGATTAATAGAGAATAAAGAGCGGGTCTGGATTTGGCAAGGACAGTCACTGGCAATCATTTCCATTTATTTTTAAATGCTGCCTCTCTGATTAGCTTACGTGTGCATTTGAATGTATGGAAATTAGGATACAGGGGTTAATTTAGTAGATCATGAGAAAACCTTGGCTCGGCACATTCAATCACAAATTCATTCCATTACCTCCATGGCCACTTGTAGAGTTTGCACATTTGCAAATCCATTTGAAATACCGCGGAATATATTACATTGCTGTGTATTGTGAGTCACTTTTCTGACTGAGAGGCGCGGGGTCACGGAAAAGCATCCTGAAGTCCGTTTCCAGGCGATACATTTTCTCATGTGTCATTTTCTCATCAAATCCAAGAGGAGGAGTGTGGGAAGGTGGCACGGCCCCCTGTAGATCCATTGACAACATTTTCATCATAGGAGATGTTGTTGTTTTGTTTGCTCTGTGAAAAGCAGCTTAAGAGGTTTGTCCAGGGTGATACCTACGGAGAGTCAGAGCTGGACGTGAACGCTCATCGGCTGTAATCTTCTCACAGGCCTGTCAGATGTGCCTCAGTCTAAATCAAATCACACCTCCTGACTAGGAAGCTATAAAACTATGGCTAAGTGGGATTAGCTTCTTATAAATCTGCTTCCTATTATCTGCTTTCAGCAATAAACAAGGTCGTAACAGTGGAAGGAAGGAGTCACCGAACATGTAGAGATACTGTCTAAATAGTACAAGATTTCTTCATTTAATCCTTTACAAAATTACAAGGATTTTCTTTCTTTGTTCTTGTTGATGCAAAAATGCGAGAAAAATGTCCATCCAATTTCTTTCCACGACAAAAACGAAAGCCACGAAAGCAAAACTCACATATGCGATTTCATTATTCGTCGTGTGATCGTTGATTAACGTTTTTCGTCCTAGTTTTTGTTTGTTCACCTGATTAAAAACTAGCTTGATTGCACCTGCCTGACCGCCATTTTGTCTAAATCTCATGGTGGCCCAGCCATGTCGTCACTTTGTAGGACAGAATTAGTTGGAAGATGGTGGCTCATTGAAAGATGGATCGTTCACACGGCAAAAATCCCATTATACGTTCCCATTTGAAAAAGCAAGGTCAAGTCACGTGCCAGTTTTGTTCTACGAGTCAAACGCCATCGGTAGTAAGTTTGGTCGAGATTTCATCAGCAGTAGGTCTTGGGGAAAAAATACCGGGCTGTTCCTTTAACGTCGGTCAATCACAGACCTTAATTGAGGCGACTTTGTTTTTTTTTAAACAGAAAAATAGAATGGGCTTTGGTACGGCGAATATACCCCATCTTGTAGCAGCTACCAAATTACGTCAAACTTGGCTGCTATACCAGAAGCAAAAATACATTTTTTTATGCAATTGTCGATTCATTTTTTTTATTTCGAACATGCTAAAATAACAAAATAAAATACACAGGCAGGAATAAAAGAACAAATGGAAATAATAGTGAACATATTTTGCAAACTCTCTGTAACAACACAAGTAATGACTGGACCCTGTTAGAAAAGGGCATAGGATGAAGTAAAGAACTTTTCTGGTCCTACCCATTTCTTATACTTTATCAATCAAACCAAAAAAAAACTTTCAAGACAAAACAAAAGTGGAAACAAAGAAAAGAAATGCCAATGCATAGAGATCAAAATAAACAAAACGGTACAAGTCAAACATGTAAACAAGGCCACGGACGAATTTATTCTTTTGTCACAGGTTCCGCCGATGAAATGAACAAATCCTTACATGTAACTGGTTAAAAAGCCCATCCAAACTCCGATGTCGTATACATGGTAGAGGCCGACATTTGTTTTGGGATTCCCGCACAGGGGGTCAGTTATCACGTGAATGGGACGAGACAAGGAAAAAAAAAAAAAAGTAAACGGGAGCAGCCGGGACCGGAAATCATGTAACGGTAACGGTGAACTTTTTAGGCAACGCACCCCCATCCACGTTCCGACCGGGTTGATACACCATGAAGTTTAACAAATAA
The DNA here is from genome assembly GCF_029633865.1 of Lampris incognitus. Classification (NCBI taxonomy): domain Eukaryota; kingdom Metazoa; phylum Chordata; class Actinopteri; order Lampriformes; family Lampridae; genus Lampris; species Lampris incognitus. Next base: position 26,368,791 of record NC_079229.1, read on the forward strand.
CCGGAGCACACGTGACAACATATTCAAGAGATCGCAACAATGCGCACTAACATTGTATTCCTCACAATGAAACGGAAACTATGCTGCAACAAAGTTTCAATTAATTACATCAAAGTCAAGCACTTGCCGCCACTTTCAAAGAAGATGGGTGAGAGCGAGGAGGCGCACAGGCTCAGAGGCAGATAGGCCCATCATGAGAGAAGAAGGTGGTGGTGGGGGGGGGGGGTTCTCTTGTGGTGATACACAAATGAGGGTAGATTCACCAGGGGCTGCTGCTCCTTTAAGGCAGACATTCAGAGTGCCGACGTAAGGACTGTTGAGAGTTTCCGGTAGGAGAGATGTTTGCAGCAGCCTAGCGGTTAGCTAGTTGCCACGAGAGATTGTGTTGTTTTGTGTGGCGAGTAAACAGAATTGACTCGACTCGATCTCTCTGTCTCCTCATTCCTGCACTCCCACACTGTCATATTTTCAGCCGCATTAAAGAAAAATTGCATCAAGTTTAAATTACAATTAACTATACATAATATAGCGGTGACGGAAATTAGAACACCAGTAATTCAAATCAAATTGCAAGTAAGTTGCACACGGCCCACCACGTAAAGACTAAAGAAAGACACATGCGCCCAGAAACAGATAACATGGACACCATGTTAACGTTACGCCGTTACACCGCCATTACATCTTTTTTCCTCTCGGGCACCCCCTAGAGGTAGCTCGAGCGCAGCAGCAATGTCTGCAAAGATCCTATTGAAAGCATCCAAAAAATTTTCAGATGAAGTTGATAAGGGTGAGGATGTGGACAAAGGACCAATATATACCACAAAGTAAGATTTAAATCAACGCATTGAATCACACATTTAGCATTTAGATCTCAACACATTGCGTTGATGTGGAAATCACACATAAACCTCGTCGATCCTGCCTCTTTGGTGAAACATGGGGAGGATAACTCAAAAGATGGCCTTCCATCTGTTTTCAGGAATTACATGCAGGTGGCAATGATGGATTCAGCGCATGATTCCAGTAATGAGGCACTTATGACCATAAGACATGTTCTGGCTACAGGGTTAACAAGAGGTGAATTTTTCCCTTTAGATTTCAGCTACAACAGTTTACATTAGCGATATTTCACTTTGAGTCAAACATTTCCACCCTCTGTGTTGTTCATTCTCATGAAGGTTCATGCACAGCTTTGCTCATTTAGAGCTTTGTTCCAGCATCAGTTGGGCCATCTGCTAGAGCCAACGTATGGACCTTTTTCTTCTGACTCATGCTGATTCTTAAATTTAAGACCAAATGTCTCCTAAATTAGCCGAAAAGGCTTGTTTATTTAATCCTACCCCCCCCTCCTTTTTTTTTTTTTTTTTACTGAAACTGAAACCCACAGTATCCTATTATTCCCAGTCATAATTTCCAATTGGTTTGATTTGACATAATGCTTTCCATTGATAAATAGTTCAATGTGATTAATGTCAGATTATGCAAGGAAGATAACGCAATGTGATTATCATTACAATATTTCCCATAACACCCAGCCCTGGTACATTCATATTCCAAAACTGACCAGGGACAAAACAATAAATTTCATCATGAAATTCAGGGGGAAATGCTAAATTGCACAATCTTTGGTGCACACATCTGAAGAGAATGTGACGAAAACAGCCAGTGGTTTGGATGTTGATAATTAACTATTCATGATGTCAGACAAGTGTGTGTGTGTGTGTGTGTGTGTGTGTGTGTGCGCTGAAAAGTGCAAGTCTTTACCATATGAAAGTGAAGCATTGGCTTCATGTGACTTCTTGGCTGCATGAATTTTCCTTGCATTTCGGGAGAGGGTCAGCGGGGCTCACAAAGAATGAACGACAGTGAGGGCTGTGAGTCCACCCCCTCACTGCTGCCTCTCACAGTTGCCATTTCACCGTCATGGAATGTATGATGTCATCACCCGAACACACACAGCGAATATTCTCACCTGGTTTCCGAGGCAACCAAACCACAGCAGTTTCCTCCCTGCTTTGGGCACCAGATATTCAGTGAAAAGCCTCGTGCTTGCTTGGAACCAGAGACTATAAAAAAAAAAGAAAGAAAAAAAAGAAAAGTGAAAATCAAAACGTGTTGTGCTTAACATTACAAGTGGCATTCGTGCAGACGTGGATTTCAGCTTCTCTTTGTGGCCATATGTCCCCAGCCTCGCAAGCCATCTGACATCTGGCAGTATCACTAAACACGACTGGAGGAGATGGGCATTGTTGGAAGACCGATAAGCCTATTGGTTTTTGATGCTTTGCAGTTCAATAATGGCACTTGAATTACGCTGGGTTTTTTGTTTTTGTTTGTTTTTGTTTTTGCGTTTTGTTTTTTGTTCAAAGTTGCGAAAACAGAATTTATGGGAGTTTTGTGCAGTCTCTTGTGCAACTCTGCATTATTTTTAGTTTTTTAGTTTTTTTTTATTTTTGGAGTTGTTTTTTGGATGAATCCAACAATTTGAAGTTTCTTTTTAGGAAATTTTGGCAACTCTTCACATCAGTGTAGCCCTTCCTACCACCTTCCAGGTTAATAGATGGCCCTTAACTGGGTTCGCTACCGTAAGACTAACTTAAGCCAAACAATGTTGGTATGACTGGGTCACTTTATATGGCAACCTAAGATAGTGAGTGGAGAAAGACCAAACTAGTAATTTTACAACCAAATAAAGTGTTTATTGACAACGTCAACGTGTTTTTGTTATGCTACAGATTATATGTTAATAACTAAATCAAGTGCCGTGCACCATCCATTTATAAACAGCAAGTATGTTTTAACAGAATATATGTAAAATAAAATAAAACAACTGCAAACAAATCTGAAATATATCCCTTAAGAAGAATCTCTTTAGACCTGGTCAGGCACATGAATAAAACAAGTAAACCTTATAAGCACTTCAACCTCTGAAGTTAATATGGCACACTCACAGGCCTGTTAGCAGTTCGTGTTGAGCTGTCCTTCCTCGGTAATAAGTAATTACTGTACTCACAGTCCTGAAGTGCACAAAACGGGTGAGCGGGCAAGTCCCCAAAACCTCTCACACAAGATGGCTGCTCCAAATTGCTGGTGCTTGTGTTCCCTCGTGGCCGGAGGGACCACTGGCTTCCTCCAGGTCACCTGTGGCGCTATCCGGTGGCGTTGCTCCCACGTCGGCTACTCAGTGGAACCACAAACGTGTCCTGTAGTTTGTGGCGCTAACTGAGCAGCGTCTAACACCAGCCTTAATATCTACCAATGAGCAGCGTGCAGCTAGACTTACTAACTGTATGATCGCTGCTGGAAGCAAAGACCATACGCACTTGTTTGTGTTAGCTAGCCAACACAAAGTGAACTAGCAGTGAGCTATGTTATTAGCGCTGTGCTAAGCGAACTAAATTCCGATACTTGGACAAACAAACACACACACACACAGTACAAGTGTATGACACGTCCATAGCCCCTTACTCACACAGACACTTTCTACAGACATTAACTGCACACAACATCTAAGTTTTCTCTATCTAAATTTACCTTTTACTGTAAGCAGCCTCTCACTTTGAAGAGCTCTCTCGTCTCCCTCGCTTCCTCGTGTCTTCCCCCCCCCTCTTCTCCTTTCCCCTCCTCCAGCCAATGTAATGTCTTGATACCTGACCACATGAACTTATCAACCAATAATCATAACGGTTGCTGGCGAGCCATTCACTCAGCACGATTTTATATTATTGAGTTCGTGATATCACTACAAATACTACACTTCCCAGCTATTCTAAACTCAGAGTTAAGTAATACCGATGAGCTAATTTATTAATTTATTTGAATGGGCACACATTTTAACCGCTTGCTTTTTAATTGGTTTCCATATATTTATATAGTTATGAAATTATTAGGAGGAATTAGGCTTGGGTTACACACGGGTTACATCAATAAAGCAACACTATTACCATTTAGTGCAGCCATCGTAATCAAAATCATTGATAAACATCAGCTATGATGAGGGTATTTCAACAGCGGTCTCAGGAGTTTGGGAAAGTAAAACTTTCCTATGGGGAGGGGGCTTAAAAGGTTGTTTTTTTTTATATATGTCTGTTGCAAAAAACAAAACCTCCATTCCTCAAACTGCAGCAGGAACAGTGGCCATAATGCTTGGCTCCACTATGTGATCGAGGTTACAGCACAAATGTTCCAGGTGTCACTATAGTCGACCAAGACTATATCTGAGATGGATCTTGATCCACTCTTGACCCCGTTGGTCTTGCGCCTGCTGCTGTGATAGATAACTTCGCTGTTGATTGAGCTCATACCCACACGTTCTTGAATCAGACAAAGGAAGAACCATTTTTGACTGACTTTCACATGCCCACGTCATGCACATTATGTGCAGGCACACACACGGATACTGCACGCCGCTTAACCACTTGTAAGAACTGGCTCTGACTTACAAACAGCTGGTAATGGGAGTTAATCAAGAACCCTTTCTTTCTTTGGCAGATGACTGACCACATGGTTGGACTTTCTACTCTAATAATGCAGACAAACATGCACGCACACACACACACACAAATTCACACTTCAACATGCACACGCACAACCACACACGTGCGCGCACACACAATGCACACTGCCTCCTTGGCACTCTGCCGGGCCTTATGTGTAACTGGCATGACTGGGTGTCTCCATGGCAACAGGAATGTTGGCCCTGGCAGTGCCAAGAGAGCAGCTGGTAGGTAGTGGCAGATTAGTCTCCAAACAGATTTACCGCCAGTCAAGTATTGCATGCCCTCTGAATGGTGGAAGAAATTATAAGGGGCCTATTAGATGCAAAGAAAACAAAGGAGCGCTTGTAACACAAGTGACTCTGCCTCCTGAGTAAAGGCAAATCCTCTTCCTAGATAATCTGCCAATTCACTGGAAGTGGTGAGCGAAAGTAAGAAGTGTGCAAGAAAAAAAATTACACAAATATTTAAGAAGAATCCTGGCTTCCTGTGAAAATCCTCCAGGATAGTTTGTATAGCTGTGACGCAATACTGATATGTTTGCTAAGGGGGGGGGGTGTAAGAAATTCAGGCAGAGTGACTGTTTTATTAATTTTCTTTAGGCACCTTTACAGTTTTATTTATCATGCAGCTCAGGCTGAATTTACAGCGGTTCTCCTGGGAGTAGATGAGCCAGGTTCATTAGCTGCCACATTTTTGCCATATCTGCAAAATGCATTCATTATCACAGCACTTTAATATCTGGGGAGCTGAGTCATGGGTGGCAAGTAATTCACCCACTGATACGCTATGACTTACCTATGTACAATAGCCGCTATTTAAACATGTCCTCCTCGACTAAAAAAAAAAATGAAAAAAGGCCGATGTTCTGTTAGTGTTTCTAAACATGTTGGTCAGGGTCAGATTCGGTGCATTTAAGCTGAAGTCACACGTTTCAGTGTGACCTTCAGCAGCAGATCACACCACGCCACATGAGCTGACACAATTCAAATGAAACGCTGCTGCAGGAGACGCACAACAGGCATTTTGAAGCCGAGGGTGGCCTTACACCGGTGGAGTCTCGCTAAACGCGATCTTCATAAACGTTTCAAAACAATTGATTGTGTTGCCACAAGTGGAGAAAGGTTTAAATCGCGTGTTGACGGCAATCTGAGAGAACCTACTTTGACAGGTTTAAACCCTTGCAGGTTTCTGTTAACGCCATTGTTAGGTTTGCGACACTGCTGCGCTGTTTGCCTCATCCCATGAAACGCTAATGGCCTTACCAAATTAGAATTCAGGTGGAGGAAGCATTTGCTAATGCCACCGAGCCCTTAGCATTTCAAAAGTTTTCCGGCGCAAACACACACACACACACACACACACACACACACAGCCACTTTCATGACATCAAGGGAACACACAAAACGGGTCTCTTATGTTGAGCGACAGCCTCAGATGAAGACAGGACCGTTTAAGACTCAGATGAGGCGAGTTTGTCCCGGAAAAGAATGGTGGGCGGCTGTTTAAGTGTTTTATGTCCGCTATTGTCACGACTCGCTGACTTTTACACCAGCCTCACAAAAAAAAAAGTATTAGCGTACGCGTTATATTCACCATAAAGTGCTATAAAATGGCAAGGCCTGCCGCTCCACGTGTTGATGAAATTCTCCAGCTTGCTGATGGCGGCCGAGCTGAAGGTTTCAGGGTGATGAAGTGGCCGTGGGAAGATAATGCAGACAGCACAAAGACATGTGAGGTTTGATTGGATGGGTCTTGAGTCATTCGCATTAACGGACACCTCTCTATTCATCAGCCAAAACGGGCATCTCTGTGAGGTATGTCATAGTAAAGGGATATCTGGTGTCTATTCACTGCTGCATCGCCGTTAAGATGACTGGAGAGGAATTCCTCCAGTCATGTAAAACGCTCTCATCTTATCCACAAAGGCCAGCGGCAATAATCTTTTTTTTTCTTCTTTCTCAAACCCACATCCGGCTTCCCACCCGCAGACACAGCCAATTGTGTCTGTAGGGACGCCTGGCCAAGCCAGAGGTAACATGGGGATTCGAACTGACGATGCCCGTCTTGGGTAGGTAACGGAATGGACCGCTACGCCACCCTGCCACCCCAGCGGCAATAATCTTAGAAAACATATTAATAGAAAGACAGCGGCAGCCTGCGGTGACTCGTTTTGAATTTTGAAAAACCCATTCTTCTAATGAACACCAAACACTACCGCAAAGATGCAAGTGTGTGTGTGTGTGTGTGTGTGTGTGTGTGTGTGTGTGGCATCACCGAGCTCCCCAATGGGATGGCCAGCCCTGTGTTGCAGTATTCTCAGCCAGTCTGACTCAGGAATATCTTCCCTCACTAACGAGAGCCCATTTCTCCTGAGCTCATCATGTTAACACTTCAGCAGACAATCAAACACTCGTCGCCTGCAGGAGAGAAAAAAACGGAGCAAAACCAGCTTCTGAGACTGTGAAGCCTTGCTTATAGCGGTTAGAGGTTCATCTTTTACACTAGTGTGGAAATGACGACTGATCGATCATTTAGGTCAGTGGTTGTAAGAGCCATAATGTTATTTGGTAATATTTTTGGTTAGTTTAAATGCCAGCTTGTTATGGTGTAGTGACGTTCTCCCGTAAGGACTTTTATTTTGACAGACGTGGAAAGCCAGAGAACCGAGGAGTACGCGTGTCAGTTCCTGCTGGAGAGATAATGGAGCAACACACGGTTTTTAGCGTGAACGCATCCATGAGAGCAAAAAGACTTTGAACAGGGAGATGAAGACTTGGATTTGATTGTATATTTGTAAGTAGTTCCAGTAAATAGTGAAATTATATTTTGACTCCAGTATTTTGTTTAAGAAGAGATACACATTGACACGTCAGGGGTAAAAACCACTTCATAGACATTCAACGTCAGTAGCGTACAAAATAAGTAAAAACCGCCCACTCGTCGAAAAAAGAAGCCTTGAACTTGACGTTGGATGAAGAAATGACAGACAGTAGTTCAACGGAAAGAAAGAAACCACAAAGCAAAGGTATTTTGACTTTTGATGTTTTCAAAAATGAAGTTTAAGAAGGGGATGACTAGATTTAATGCTAGCAACGGTTAGCAAGAAGACAAGTGCATTAAAGCCTAGCAGCTAACTTTGAGCAATCTGAAGATTAGCCTACATCATTTGGCGATAATTCTTGTTTGAGTTAGGGGCGTCCATCCATCCGTTATCTGAAACGCTTATCCTGCTCTCAGGGTCACGCGGATGCTGGAGCCTATTCCAGCAATCATTGGGTGGCAGGCGGGGAGACACCCTGGACAGGCTGCCAGGCATATACTAAAATTGGAGTTAGTGGCGTGACTTGAGAATTAAGAAGCAGTTATTGTGAGCATAAATGGCGGACAAAGCTGATGAATATGCTGATACCAAACGAGTGGTTAAGCAAACACCCAAGGCTATGGACAGGGCCGGATTAAGATGCTGTCAGTCCCAGGGCTTTGACCAGGTCTAAGCCCCCCCCCCCTTCACCTGTGGTTTATAGCACCTATAGGCCTACCTGTCGCAGTTTTTCAGCACCATAGACAGCGCCTTATTTGTATCCAGACACAGGCAGAACAGTCCATCTGTATCTAGGCCTATTACCCATCAAATAAAACTCAGTCGGCTACATTAAATGGTGTCGTGTACAAGCTCTCAACATACGTGGGGCCTACACTTTCAACATAACCGATGCACAGATAGCGCAGACATTTGCAACAAGTAGCCGGCAGACCCATCACAACACACGCACACCAATGATCAACACTGTAAACTCGAGGTAACACCACAGCATCATACTCAAATAATAATACTCAAATAACGGACCTGACCATGTTGCATCAGCACTAGACATTCACATTCAAAGCAGTTGATGAAAAAAAATAGCTTAACTTACCCACTCAGAAGGTCTTTTTTCTTGCTTTTCGAGCTGAGAAGTCCGCAATAACATCCTCAAAATCCAGTTCCCTTAACAAGTCACTTTCCAAAGACATGCGAGTCGGATGACTTAGTCTGTTTTGTCCCATGGTTGATCTCATTTTGTTCTTAATCAACGACAGTTTGGAGAACAACCGCTCCCCATATGCGTTGGTCACCGGTAAAGTCAAGTATATTCTAAGAGCTATGTCAACGTTGGGAAATACGTGGCTGATGTTCCTTTTCTTAATCATGAGTAAAAAAGAGTTCCCTTGCGGATTGTTTTTGTTCCTTTTTTATAAGCTCTTTAAAGTGGACCATTTCCTCGACGAAGTCTTCTTGCAAATCATTTGGATATTTCTTGTGTAGGCTAATGGATGAAGAATGAATTTTGTTGTCTGGAAGGGATTGTATATTATTAAGAAATCCAAAATACTGATCAATTTCCTAATATGCTTGGTATCGTGTGTCTAATTCTGCTACAAGTTTGTCGACAATAACGGTGAACACCTTCATGTCAAACTTTTCTTTTCCATACATATTTGGTTGACCATCAGGCCCCAGCGGTTCATCAGCCTGCCTTGTGCACCGCCGCTCTCTCCGTTTGTCACGTCTATACGTCTCGGAGACACTTGGTGACATGTCTTTAGCTTGGGCTTTGAACAGGTCACAGTGATCACGGAGGCCAGCAACATAGTCTCTCAGTGGTGCAACTAAGCCCACAGCATTTGAGACGTCAAGAGCAACTTCTTGAAGATGCGTGCTTACATTTTGAAACCGCTGTGGCACAGAGCTCCAAAATGTACATAAGAGCGCAGTCTCCAAACATGTCATTATGCCATAGCGCGCTGAAGCCTCATGCTGAAGCCTCATTACGCGTTGGCAGGTTTTGAGTATCGTCTTCACTTATGTCATGGAGTGACTGGAGGATGTTTTCATAATTGATGCATACTGCTTTGGCTGCTGATGCGTGAGCAGACTACCAGGTGTCTGAGAGAGACTTGAATGTCTCAATACGATTACTTTCATTAGGTTTAAGATTCTTTTTCAGTATCTGCCACCATGATGGTGATCTGGAGAAAAAAATTAAAACGAGACTGAATGAACGAAAAGACCTCTTCGGTTTCCAGGCAGCAGTTAACTGTATTCACTCCAACTAAATTTAATATATGGGCTGCGCACATGATCCATTCGGCGAGAGGGTTTAGTTCACGTATGCGTAATTGCGCTCCTTTATACGTGCCCGACATGTTACTAGCATTATTGTAGCATTGTTCCCTACAGTTTTCGATATCAATTCCCATCCTTTCCAATACTGCTGTAACTTCATGAACAAGGATTCGCCTGTGTGACTTGTAATTGGAAGAAAGTCAATGAAGCGTTCTTCGATGGTCCCTTCGGGGGAGACGTATCTCATAATCACAGTTAGCTGGTCTATGTGGGATATGTCAGGTGTTGAGTCCACACTTACAGAGAAATATTTCGCCAAGTTGATTTGGTTAATAATCTCAGATAATACTTCATCCCCCATCAAATTAACAAACTCGTCACAAATAGTGCTTGATAGGTAGGATGGAATGCCGTGCCCTGCGTTTCCAAATCGAGTAATACATATGTTCCTTAAGAAAAGGATCAAATTGACTAAATAGTTCAAGAAGGCCCATGTAGTTCCCATTGTTGACAGAACCAAAAAGTTCACCCCCCCCCCAAAAAAAGACAGGTCATGCTCAGATAGCAGCTTTACCACCACGACTACTCTCTCCAACACACTTTTCCAATACTGGCGTTCCTGTGTGAATTGCTTCCTCAGTCCACAGTCAACTTGACCCTTCTCTGCTGTTCTTGTGATCCAAGTAAGCATACGTTTACGGTGGGGTTCCAAAACACATTCGTTGGCATGCTTCCAATCTGAATAACCACATACAGAGGAAAAATGTTAGTGGTGCTCTTTTTTTCCCTGAAATAAAAGGCACACAAAACAAAACGCTGCTCCCTTGGAAGGCAAATAAGCAACCAATCCTGGGGCTACTGCCTCGCCATTACCAAGGCTCTTCCTAAAGAGGCTTTTGGAAAAACTTCGTTTTTGGTGTTTGTACTGTCTTTCCAAAGCAGCAAAACTGGCTGTCTGATTTTGACAGGATAGTGGCCCTTTATTTATCCAGTAACTCCTGGCTTCTTTGGTTATCTCGCCCCAGCATCTTGGATCATCACTGGTGTAGACAGGTGGTTTCACAGCCGTACTTGTAGTCGCAATCGGTGGTGTTGCCAGTGGTGGTGGCACAGCAGCTTCCCTGGCAACAGTGCTGTCCGAGGTGGATGGTGGAAGTGGAACTGCGCCATCATGCTGCTCATCTGAGCCCAACAACATTTGAAACAAGCAAAGCACCATCTGTAAACGGTCGAGTTCTCCCAATTAGATTCTTAGCCTACATTTTGATGCTCCTAGTCTAGACATATCCTGCATTTCTTGCTAACGTTAACTAGCCTATGGTAGCTTAGCTGACCAAGCTACGTTACCTAGCTAGCTCAAATCCCTACTTATGGCTACTATTCATTAGCCTAAGTCATGATTGCTAACTAAAATAGACAAATAATAGACAACTGACTAATCCCTCAAATATCAGCTTTTTATAAATTACCTAGATCACCAGCTGCAGTTGTTTCGGTCTCGGATGTCAATGAAGGGCAACCTGCAGCGTTGGCATCGGCATGATGAGTGCTGGATGATTTGGTGAAGTACCCTGTCAGTTCAGGGATTTTCTTGAGGATTTCCGTTTCACAAGCATCTTTTTCTTTTTTTAATTTTTATTTTCTGACCACCACTCATGCTGCTAGTAGACATAGCTGCTGCTAATCCTATGTGCTAGACTAGTCCCCTAACCTGCTAACCTGCTAGTCCTCAGATCACCCGGTTTGCGCCAAAAACGTAGCTCTTGTGGCTGACCTACGTAACCACCAGCCTATGATTTAATTGGACCATAACAATGACAGACATGAGCCAAAACGATTTCAATAATTTTTATTGGTCAATAACCCCCCCCCCCCGTTGCCTATTGCAGAGACTGTAAAGGCCATTGAAGTTTTAAACCCCCCCCCCCTTCTCCCCACCCATTGGGCCCTCTGGAGCTCTGGGTCCAGGGCTGCAGCCCCGCTAGCCTGTGCGTTAATATGGCCCAGGCTGTGGAAGATAAGCTTCACAGGCTACTTGTTCTATAAAAGCAAAGTTAAGTCAGATAACTACTGTGAGAAATTAGATAGAACGTCTGAAGTCGGACAAGAAAAATCTGGAGAAGATTAATGACAAACATGATTATGTCATTCCTCAACTATTGAAGGAATTTCAGAAACTAAATGAGGATGTTGTAGAATTGTTAAAAGAAAATGATCAGGATTATTGGTATAGACCCAGAGTGGACCAGATTAGAACATTTATGGAAGAAACGGATGAGTGGATCATTGATGCTCAAGAAAAAGTGCAATCACCTTTGAAAATTCCTGTGAGTGAAGCAAATATTCCCGGACAGCGTATACCCTACATTGATGCTGAAGTTGGTCTGTCAGTTGGCACTAATGCTTACAGGGCAACTGAACCTTTGAAGATCACCAACAGTGTGAATGATGGGCCATATGCATTCAGAACAACACTGGGTTGGATGGTAAATGGACCTATAAGAGAGACCAGCTCAGAAGATGTACAGTGAACCACCTATCTGTTGCAGATGTAGAACAGCTGCTTATTCGGCAGAACAATGCGGATTTCCCTGAAAGACAATATGAAGAGGAGGGAAATGTCACAAGAAGACTGGCAGTTCATGAGATCTGTTGAAATGTCAGCAAAGTACATTGATGGACACTATGCAATTGGTTTACCCTTGAAGAGTGAAACACTTATGATGCCAGATAATCGTGACATAGCAGTACAGCGAGCTGTGAATCTCAAGAAGAAACTCAAAGGAAATCATGGTTCACATGAGGACTACAAAAACTTCATGGAAAACATCTCTAAGGGCTTTGCAGTGAGAGTCCCAAAGGAGCAGTTGAACCGCCAAGATTGAAGAGTGTGGTGCATCCCATATCACTCCGTGTACCTCCCAACCAAGAAAAAGATTAGAGTTGGTTTTGACTGTAGTGCAACATACAGAGGTGTGTCACTAAAAGGACAGCTGCTACAAGGTCCTGACCTAACAAACAACTTGATTAGTGTTTGGTTGAGATTTCGAGAAGACCCTGTTGCCATGATGGCAGACATAGAGTCAATGTTTTACCAAGTAAAGGTTCCTGATGAAAATGCAGATCTTCTTCGCTTCCTGTGGTGGGAAGATGGAAACTGGGATGAAAATCTGACTGAATACAGAATAGGTGTGCGTTTGTTCGGTGCCACCTCCTCGCCTAGTTGTGCATGCTATGCATTGAGGAAGACCTCGAGTGATCATGAACACCAGATGACATCTGATGCTGTGAACACAGTGTTAAGAAATTTCTATGTGGATGATTGCCTAAAGTCCGTGCCAACTGAAGACCAGGCGAGCAGTCAGTGCAAAGAGCTGAGATCACTTTGTCAAGATGGAGGCTTCCATTTGATGAAATGGGTCAGCAACAGAAGGACTGTCTTGTTATCCATTCCAGAAAGTGAAAGAGCGACATCCATCAAAGACCTGGACAGAAGCCACGATGCTTTACCTATGGAGAGAGCTCTAGTTACTGAATCTGACATGTTTGTCTTTAAGAGACATGTGCAGGAGAAACCTGTGACAAGACGAGGAAAGCTTTCAGTGGTTAGCTCAATATATGACCCGCTGGGATTTCTTTCACCTGTTATCTTGCCAGCTAAGGATGCACCGATACCCTTTTTTTCCAGACCAAGTACAAGTACTTACATTTGAGTACTTGCCAATACCGAGTACCGATATGAGTACTTAATAATGCTATTACACTTATTTCAATTACTTTGAAAATGTGTTTGTTACAGTCAGAGAATGAATAGTGTCTGAAGACACTGTTCATTCTCTGACTAACAAACTGTCTTTGCTGACATTTGAACATTCAGCTATAAGTTTTTCTTAAACATGGCGTTGCCACACATTTCACTATAATACAACCACACTTAAGTGTAACAAAATTGTCATACTGACATTTTAACAGTCAATACTTTTCTTAAACATGGCATTGCCACACATTTCACTATAATATAACCACACTTTTTAGTGTAACAAATTGTCGCTACTGACATTTTAACATTCAACTGTATGTTTCAGCTGTTATGTTCGCCACCCGCAGGTCATCTCAGGATATTTTCTCTCGCTTCTCCAGCATTTGCTGCAAAGTTGGTTGTTGCTGTTTCCCGCTGCTTTTAGCAAACACCTTGAACTCGGCGTGGTGTTGGTTCTTCAGTTTTATCAAATTGTTTGTGTTGGAAGAGATAGTTTTTTTTTTGGGTTTTTTCTAGTCCGTGGTGGTGTAGCGGTCTAAGCATCGGCTTTGTGTCAATGCAGTTGCCCACTGGGGACCGGGGTTTGCACCTTGTCCTATCGAAGCCCCTCGCTTTCATGTGAACTGCAGGCTGGAGGAAAACCTTGGCATTTCTGTGCATTGTAGACAGTTGTTGTTTGATTTGCTCTTCATTCCATATCTGGAGTAGTGCAGTAGTTTCGTCCTCGGACCAAACTCCTCCTTCACTAGTCTTGCTTGCGGCCATGACTCCATGTCATTTGTTGTTTTGAGCGTACCAGTTCTGTCTATGGCAAGCTTAGAGGGCGAAAATACAATAGCAAAGGGCGAAGCGAACCGAGAGCGCTTTGTGTCACAATGCACAGATTAAGCAAATCGATTCGTGGACCAAAATCGAATGGTCTGAGTTCAGTTCGATTAAGAGGGGTCTGAGGTCGTTTTGCACATATGCGCAAAAAAAAAGCTGACTAATTGCTCTGAGTTCGTTTGCAGGACCGAAATGGACCAAGTGTGAAAACACCCTAAGACTAAACACTTCACAAACACTTTTTCCCCCTAGCTATCAGGACTCTGAACTCTCCCTTATAGTCCCCTCCTCACACACCACTGGCATGCATACTACCATTGACCTAATTGTTGTGCATAATATGTTTGTTTCTGCTATTGTGTGACTGTATTGTTCATGATAATATGTGGAGTGTTTGCTGTTGTCCATGGATGTATTGTGCTTCTGAGTTTAACATGCTGTACCGAAAACAAATTCCACCGGCCTTGGTCGTGTGACTAATCTGTCTATCTATCTATCTGTCTATCTGTCTGTCTGTCTGTCTATACAATGGTGCACTTGACGTTTCCTCCAGCTGATTTGCACTTGACATCGCCGGTGACCTCAGACCTGCTTAAGTGAAGATAATCACCTTTTTACTGAGCTGCTACACCCACCAGTATGCGCCCACTAATGGAGGGGTGGGGGTGGGGGGGTCAGAAGAAAGATAGAGATGGATTAAGCAGGATTTCAATCCCCAAAGCACAATTAGAGACAAGCCCGGACAAGTCCAGCGGAGGCCCCACAACCATTCTGTCAGTGGGTGACTGGAAGCAGGGCGCTATTGACTGTTTGGACCTCTATACAGCAGACAGCTGCCCCGTGCAGCTGTCTGGGGATGAAGCCATGTTAGATGCAACGAAAATCGGCAAAGAAAAAAAAAACAACACATCAATGAATGGAGGGAAATTGCACTACCATGGGGCTTGCACAAAGAAACGAGGCTTCTTTGGCTAGATTCATCCCGAAGAGGTGGGCCACCCGCTTGCAGCGTACATGCAAAAGGGTTCTTGTTAAGCACAAGAACAACGATACTATTTAGCTTGAGTTTATTTTATGAGCCCTGACCTAAACGCTCCCCTGTATATTACTCATAATTAATCAATCATAAATAAAACTGTAAAAATGAAGTTTCCAAGATGGAAACGCACACGAGCGCGTGCACACACACACACACACACACACACACACACACACACACACACACACACACACACGCTCATTCATGAAAAAAAAAAGAGAAACGCCAGTGACTCTTTAACCATCTTGCATGTAATACTATAGCTTTTAAGTTCTGCACAAAAACCCCAAATGAAAAGACATTCAGAGAAGTTTGGACATTGGATAAAGAAAGCACGAATTCCACATATTGCACTCCTAAAACCACCAAGGAGCTGTAACGACAGGCTTTCGTTTTGAATGCGTTCATACAGAGGTTTTTAACAAGGGATAAGTGACGGGGGTTTTCGGTACGATTTCAAGTCCGTGCTATTTCTACACTGGCAGGACGGTTTGTGGTGTGTATCAGGAGGACTGGCACCGGGTCAAATATTTTATGTAAAAAAGAAAAAAAAAGGAAAGGGCTTATCTTGACACCCATGTGTGTAGCACGGACACAGAACCAGGGGTGTAACTTTAAATGCTGTAGATTTGTGACGTTTTGCATCACCAATGAGATTCCTACAAATATGGCCCCCTGGTCACAGAGTAGGTACACACGTGATCGATCGCAAAAAGACTTGAAAGGCGCGCAAGACGAGCCCCTTAGTGGCAGATGGGTCTTGCCAAGAACCATCACACAACAACAACAACAAGCAACAGCTCACGGCAACTGAACTATGAGGGAGAGTCGAGTTCACCTTGAAGACATAATGATAGAAGGAACCAAGATGGTGTTGTTGGATTTGATTTGATTTGATCTGACGCTTATAATCCACATCGTCATTCCCCCAGTCTGTGTCCAAAAAAACGTCTTATCGTCAGTGTTGGGAAGGATACCTTTGAAATGTAATAGGTTACAGATTACTAGTTACCCTGTTAAAATGTACTAAGTAATGTAATTTTATTTTTTTGTTTTTTTTTACTCCCCAATTGTATCCGGCCAATTACCCCACTCTTCCGAGCCGTCCCGGTCGGTCGCTGCTCCACCCCCGGGGAGGGCTGCAGACTACCACATGCCTCCTCCGGTCGCCAGCCGCTTCTTTTCACCTGACAGTGAGGAGTTGCGCCAGGGGGACATAGCGCATGAGAGGATCACGCTATTCCCCCAGTCCCCCCCCTCCCCCAAACAGATGCTCCGACCAACCAGAGGAGGTGCTAGCTCAGCAACCAGGACACATATCCACGTCCGGCTTCCCACCTGCAGACACAGCCAATTGTGTCTGTAGAGACGCCCGACCAAGCCGGAGGTAACACAGGATTCGAACCGGTGATCCCCATGTTGGTAGGCAACAGAATAGACCGCCATGCCACCCAGAAACCCAGTAATCACCAGCATTTTAATTAGTAACTGTTATTAATTTACATTTTTTTTCTCAGTAACTGTAATGGATTACAATTACAATTATTTTGTAATTTAATTATGTAATGTTGTTACCTGGAGGAGAGATGCTGGGTATATTGGGTGAAGGATGCTGAATGTGGAGCTGCCAGGGAAGAGGAAAAGAGGAAGGCCAAAGAGGAGGTTTATGGATGTGGTGAGAGAGGACATGCAGGTGGCTGGTGTGACAGAGGAAGATGCAGAGGACAGGAAGAGATGGAAACTGATGAGCGCTATATAAATGTAATGATGATGATTATTATTATCATCATCATCATCCGCTGTGGCAACCCCTAACGGGAGCAGCTAAAAATAGTAGTAGTAGTAGTAGTAGTAATGTCATTACATGTAAGTAGTTACTCCCTAACACTGCTTATCATTTCAGCAGAATCTTGCATTTATTTGTTATAGAAAATGTATCTCAAGAGGGAAAACAACAAAAACAGAAAACTAAAAATAGAAAATAAAAAACATTCTGGCATACACAGCACAATTTACTTTTCTGATTTTCCTAAATTAAATGTTTAAAAACAGCTCAAAATGGGATGTTGACCTTATTTGATAGGTTCTCATAATATGTTCCATTGGGTGGGTGCATACAAGCATCATATCCAGTTGTTGTTGAGACATTCAGACTTTCCAGAGGTGGATAATATATGCATGAACAGGGTGGGTGTCTTTGCTATAAGAGATGTGCGAAGTTGTTCAGTGTGATAGATTATACATAGAGCACCGGTTAATAGATAAACAACAAAACAGCATTCAGCATTCACTCTCCCTTTTTTCTCTCCTTCTCCTTTTTATAGCCTTCTCTCCTTTCAGATGTCTTTCTGGCTTCTCCTTTTTGACTTCGCCTTCCAACCCGAGCCATATCATTAGAGAGTCAAGAGCATCTCTGCTGTGCTTGTGAGGTTTCCCCTCAGTTATATAATGATCTTCCCTTAGGCCTCTTCTCATGTTGGCGGCCCTCTCCGCTATAACCCGGCCCAGCCTGGCCCGTCTCCAGTCCAAACAGAACCCACTTTGTCCTCGGCTCTGTTTTTGGCACCAGCTGTTCATGCACGACTCCAGCAGCTGACTCTTTTGTTTTACTTACAGAGGGCTTTTTCTACCCCACCCCCCACCCCCCCAGACCACCACTACATCCCCCCCCCCGGTTTGATGTGTTTTTCGAGCTCTCTCTCTCTCTCTCTCTCTCTCTCTCTCTCTCTCCATCTCTTTCCCTCTCGCTCCATTTTTTCTCTCCCTTCTTTCTGTTGACATTTTTTTCCAGCCCCCCCCCCCTTGCCCCCGTCTGCAGAAGAGGCTGTTAAGACTGTGATGTATGAGGGCAGCTGACGCCCACCTGCTCCCCAGCAGTCGGCCTGGAGGGTGTTCCTGGGCTCCGCCATTGGCTATTGGCTATTCAACTCAGCTCTCTGGATGAATCAATACCAACTGTCACACCTGTCGCAGCCCTTCGTAAACGCCGGCCACACTCACTGCGTTTCTACCACGTTAGTATCATGGTTTTGAGTTTCATTCTGCTCATTCAACCTTACATTCATTCGGTCCAGTTGTTTGTGCATACATGTTCTAATTCTGCTGTCATTTCAGGCCCTGCCATTCCCACCTGCCTGCCTTTCCTGCCAGTAGAATCACCTGACCTATTCCTCCTCCCGACTCACCTGTTCCACATTCCCTTGTTAGCACACTAGTGGTCCGTTTTATTTGCTCTCTGCCAGATTGTCTTTGTGCCATAGCTTTCTAGCGCTGTTTTTTGCCTGCATGTTGTGATCCTGATCATGTTTTTCCACCTTGCCTATGTTTTTTGGATTTTGCTTCAGCCCAACCATTGGTAATTTGTTTGCCTTCTTGGATTCTTGTATCCTTGTTTTTTTTTTTTTCCTAAGTAAAATCTCTTTGCTTAACATCTGCCTCTTGAGTCGTGCTCTAAGGTCCCTTTCCTGAGAACCGTGACAGCACAATCTGGCCACCATGGACCCAGCCGACTTGTTCCTGAGTAAGGAGCTGTTGGCTCAGGCAGACGCTCTTCATTGCCATGAGCAGCAACTCACCTCGGTAATGGGAAAGATACAGATCTCTCCATCTGACATGACAGGTTCTAGGAGTGGACTCAGCAGCTGGTTTCTCCACCTCAGGCTCAGCCACCTCCAGCTCCTTCTCTGCGCCATGTTGTCTCCCCCAGAATGCTACTCTGGTGAGCCCCCCCTTCTCCCCAGTTGCATCTGGCCAATTACCCCTCTTCTAGGCTGTCCCGATCTCTGCTCCACCCCCTATAGCGATCTGGGGAGGGCTGCAGACTACCACATGCCCCCTGATACATGGAGTCGCCAGCCGCTTTTCACCTGACAGTTTCACCAGGGGGACGTAGCGCGTGGGAGGAACAGGCGGCCCGACTGACCAGAGAAGGTGCTAGTGCAGCGACCAGGACACAGTGGCATCCGGCATCCCACCCGCAAACACAGCCAATTTTGTCTGTAGGGACGCCCGTCCAAGCTGGAGGTAAAACGGGGATTCAAACCGCCGATCCCCATGTTGGTAGTTAATGGAATAGACCGTCACGCCACCCGGACGCCCAGCCTGGCCTTTTTTGATTCAGTGCTCCCTGGCCTTTGAACTCCATCCATCTACCTTCCCCACTGAACGCTTCAAGGTAGCCTATTATTTTCCTTCTCTCTGACCGAGCCAAACTGTGGGGAACTGCCGAGTGGGGAAAGTCATCGATGGCATGCTCCACTGCTGAGACATTTGCAGTGGAATTAAGGAAGTTGTTGAAATGCACGGCTTCGAGCCGGGAGTGTCACGGCGAGAGCAGGAATAGGACCCAAATGCAAACAGCGGAGACGGGCTGGGATAAAGCAAGACTTTAATGAAAAAGTGCTCACAGAAACTGAAGTGACAGGTACAAAACAACAAAGAAGGCATGAAGCACCTGGCCAACATAAGCTAACATAACATTTATAATCCAACTAATGAGCCAGGGCAACCAGGAAGAATATACCTGCTGGAGAGCCAATCAGGAAAATGGGGAACGGGTGGGCAGGGCAGGAACAGAAACAGCATTCCAATCAGGGATTGGGGAACAGGAGAGCAAAGCAGATATAGCAAGCCAGTCGGAATGAACAGGTGAGCCTTGGAAACTCAGACCACACAACCATGTCAGGGAGGGGTCTGCTAAACATGCAACAAGGCGGTCAATTGTCAACTGTACTCTCCAAGAATTCTGGACAATCGCTGCAGAAATTAAGTGGAACTCTCTCTCTTTCATATGATGTATTTTACCATGGCTTTTCTGACAATATCAAAGAAGTAGCTGCTCGGGAATTACCCAGCAAGCTAGATGCTCTTGTTGAACTGACTATACATATTGATAACCGTATAGGAGAGATTCCAGTCCAGTTTTCCTTGCACCTGTCCACTCTTCTGTCACCACAGAGCCAGTCAAGCAGCCACTCACTCTGCCCTCGAGCGCCCCCAATGACTCCGAACACATGCAGCTGGGAAGGCCCCGTATATCCACGGAGGAACGCTGTCAACATCGAATGGAGGATCGCTGCATGTACTGTGGCCAACATGGACACTTCGTCGTTGGGCAAGGTCTCAAGCAAGGTCTCGCCAGTAAAGGGTGCTGGTGGGCCAGGTGTGACTCCCTGGAATTGTCCTGCCGACCATTAATCATGCAGTTTCTCCTAGAGGGCCAACACACTGCATCTGTCTTTGACTCAATGTCAGATGCCAACTTTCTGGATTTCCAGTTGACCCATCAACTCAATATCCCACAGAACCCCCTGGAGTCCCCCATTCAGGCCAGTGCTCTTGACTACCACCTTCTCGCCTCAGTCGCCCACCACACAGCTCCAGTGCACCTCAGCATGTTTGGTAACCACAATGAGGCTGTCATTTCATTTGATTCATGCCCCTCAACTTCCAGTAATTCTTGGTTACTGGCTAGTGAAACACAATCCCCACATTGACTGGGCTACTGAAGTAATTTTGTTTTATGCTGGAGTGAGCACTGTCATGCTGTCTTCCTGAAAAATGCCCGTGCTCCTGTCCCTGGTTCTTCCTCGCCCTCTGGATTACCAGACCTGCCTAAGGGGCCACCTTAATACCTGGATTTGAAGGAGGTCTTCAACTGATTCCCTGCCTTCTTACCGACACAACTGCGCCACAGACCTCCTCCCTGCCATCTTTTTCCCAAGGGTCGGTTCTCCCTGTCAACTCCAGAGATGCAGGCCATGGAAAAATACATCATTGAGTCTCTGGCTGCTGGCGTCAGTCGTCCTTCTTTCCCAGTAATAGTAGGGTTCTTTTTCGTGGACAAGGATAAGACCCTCCATCTCTGTATTTATTAGTGAGGACTCAACATGAGTGGAAAAACGGGTACCCCCTCCCATTCATGTCATACACTGTTGAACTGCTCCAAGGTGCCGCTGTTTTCACCAAACTGGACCTTAGTAATGCTTGTCATTTGGTCCGCATTCGGGAAGGGGACGAATGGAAGACTGCGTTTAACACCCCCAGTGGTCACTATATATACTTAGTCATGCCCTTCAGGCTAACTAATGCCCCCGCTGTCATGCTGGGGGCAGGAACTGAGGACCCAAATGCAGACAGCAGAGACAGGCTGGGCTAGAGCAGTGCTTTAATGAAGGAAATAAACTGGAGCGGCAGGTACAAATGGCAAGGAAGGCTCGTGGACAAGGCATGAAGCACCCGGCTAACATAAAAATCTGACAATGAGTCAGGGAAACCCGAGGGAATATAACTACTGGGGATCCAATCAGGGAAATGGGGAACAGGTGAGCAGGGCAGGAAGAGATGGCACACCAATCGGAATGGGGAACAGGTGAGCAAAGCGGGGTCAGGAACGGAAATGGCAAGACTGGTGAGCCTTGGAAATCCAACCTTGACACCCACAGTCTTCCACCCCCTAGTGAAGATGTAGTCGGGGTCATTGCTAAACAAATTTGTCTTCGTCTACCTCGACGATATTTTAGTCATTTCCAGATCCCTAGAGGAGCATGTGGGACACGTAAGGAGGGTCGTAAAGAGACTTCTGGAGAACCAACTTTTTGTGAAAGCAGAAAAGTGTTTCATGTTCTTGGGATTTGTGCTTAGAAGGGGAAGCATCCAGATGGACCCGGCCAAGGTCCAAGCAGTCACGGAATGGCCTCAGCTCACATCCTGCAAGCAACTTCAGCGTTTCCTAGGATTCACCAACATATACAGACGTTTCATCTGGAATTAAAGCTTCATGGCTGCCTACCTCCTTTAGATCCCCTTTTTTTGGTCTCCCTCTGCAGAGGCAGCATTTCGGGAGCTCAAGCAATGCTTCACCTCTACCCCATTCTCACTCTCCCTGATCCCTCCATGCAATTTGTGGTGGAGATAGACGCCTCTGACACAAGGGCGGAGGCTGTCCTCTCCCAATGCTCAGCAGAGGATTAAATGGTTCACTCCTCCGCCTTCTCCCAGAAGCGGTCATCTGCAGAAAGGAATCATGACATAGGCAACTGGGAGCTGTTGGTGGTCAAGTTGGCATTGAAGGAGTGGATACACTGGCTCAAGGGGGGGGGGGTGGAACTCCCTTTCTGGTTTGGACTGATCATAAAAATCTAGAATAGGTGTACTGCCAAATGGTTGATTTCCCACCAAGCCCAGTGGGCTTTGTTTTTTAACTGCTTTCATTTCACTCTCCTACTGCCCAAGTTCCAAGACTGTTAAACCTGATGCCCTCTCTTGCCAATTTCAGGAGGAGAACCTGTGGAGCCGAAGGCCTTCCTGTGTGGTTGGAGCTCTGATCTGGGATATTGAAGGTAAGGTCAAACACTCTCATTCTGATTTTCCTGCACCCAGTAACTCTCTAGAAGACTGCCTCTTTGTGTCAGATTATCTCCACTCCCAGGTCCTCCAGTGGCGGATCTCCTCTCATCTGGCCTGGCACTCTTCCGTCAGTGGTTCTGGTGCCCCTCCATGGTGGGGGACACATGTGTTTGTGGCTGCTTCTCCCATCTGCTCCCAACACAAGTTTTCCCACCAATATCCTGTGGATCTCCGACACCTGCAAATACCTCACTGACCTGGTCCCATATCCCTGGACTTCGTCACCGATCTGCCCCCCTCTGAAGGTAACAGTCATTGTCTGTTGTTGACCGCTTTTCCACATCTGCACACTTTATTCCTCTGTCCAAGCTCCCCACTGCCAAAGAGTCTGAAAAACTGTTATATCATGTTTTCTGCCTGCACGTCCTCCCCAGAGACCGTGGTGGGGGTGGAGGGGTTCTGGAAAGTTTTGAAGGCTGCTGAGGGCTTCGCTCATCTGTCCTTGGGGTTCTGTCCACAGTCCAGTGGCCAAACTGAACAGAAGAATCAGGGGATGGA
This sequence comes from Lampris incognitus, assembly GCF_029633865.1. Taxonomy (NCBI): domain Eukaryota; kingdom Metazoa; phylum Chordata; class Actinopteri; order Lampriformes; family Lampridae; genus Lampris; species Lampris incognitus. The sequence goes on from NC_079229.1 coordinate 26,391,926, forward strand.
AACAGTTCTGCAGTGTGTCCCCTCTCATGTTCCTTCCTCCTGGGCCAAGGAGCTGCTTTGGGTCAAATGCGCTCACAACATTCTTCCCAACTCCGCCACTGGTCTGTCCCCCTTCCAGTGCTCCTGAGGTTATCAACTCCTACTCTTCCTGGAACAGGAAAGAGATACCAGTGTCTACCTCATCCAGGCATTCATCAGATGCTGCCACTGCACCTGGCTCAGGTCTCACGCCACTCTTCTCCAGACCTCTGAGAGGTATCCAAGAGCAGCTAACCGGAGGTGCTCCACAGCACCCAGGTACACACCTGGTCAGTGAGTTTGACTCGCCACTCAAGACCTAACTTTATACATTAGAGTCTCGAAAGATGGTGCCCAGACTTGTTGGCCCGTTCCCCATGTCCAAAGTCATTAACCCTGCAGTGGCGTGCCTATGCCTTCCACGTCCCTCAAGGATCCATCCCACCTTCCATGTCTCCCATATTAAACCGGCCAAAGAGAGCCCTCTGCAACCCGCCTCCAGACCCCCACCTCCCACCCAGCTCACTGATGGAGAGCCTGCATATACAATAAAGCCACTACTCTAGTCAAGACATCGAGGGAGGGGGCTCCAGTACCTGGTGGACTGGGAGGGCCCTGGTGGGTGCTCTTGGAGCCCTTGCTTGCAGCATCCTTGATCTAGAGCTCACCAGAGTTCCATCATTCTCACCCTGACCAATCTGATGCGATGTAAGGAGATGTCCCTTGAGGGGAGGGGTTTGGTGAATGCGCTTTATCAATTACATGGTTGTTAAATTTAAACAGTAAAATTAATGCTAGAAAGCAAAAAAAAAGAAAGACAATCATTAAGGGATCAAGTGGGGGCAATTTCCAATAACTGGTGCATCAGATTCACATTTCTATCTGACATATTGAAAGGCACTTTCTGCCTGTGAAAACCCATTTCTATTGCACATGTAGCGATGAAGCCTCTATTTGAATCAATGGCTTTTATTGACTCAAATGAGATGTTCATCCTTACTGACAGACATTATTGGTCCCGATAATTTCCTTGCACTGAATGACTTCAACATCCATGTGCTTTTTTTTTTCTTCTTTTTGTCATACAATAAAGGCTGCCGCTGGTAGCCGCAGGCTCTCGGGAGGGAAAAGCAAGCAGTCTGGTGGCTGCACAAGACATGCGTTGAAAGAATCAATTATAATAGTTAAGGAGCACTTCGCCGAGCCTGGGACAATATGCAATTAGAGACAGCTCTTCAGCATTGCCTCCAAAGCTGCCAGTATTCATTTCCACCTTATCATGGGCCGATTATATAGCCTGGGTTGACAGAAAGGAGGGGATGGTGCGATATTAACAGAGAGGTCAGATGTCACTTCCATGATGACTTTACTATTTTCACTCATACATGTCTGGGCAAAATGCTCACATCACTCATGGGGTAATTGAACAGTGGAATATTGATTTGCTGTCCAGGCTAATCCAGTGGAGGTGCTGTATAGCTGGCAAGCTTGAGGAATTAGGGTCTGTCAGATCGGGCAATATAATGACTGGTCAGCTAACTCTCTGTAGGAAGTCATTATGCTTGACTGATTTTTGCTACATGGATAATTCTCAATGCATCATTTACTATTGATATGTACTGTACATACACTATGGAAATTCAATGCTGAGAGTAGCATTATTCAAGGGTACACACAGGATTTTCTTTGAAGGTATGCGGACAGATAAGAGAGGTTATGTAACGTCATATGATAGTCCCTAAATTTGCATATCACCTATAGTTAGTCGAGCCCAGAAGCAAACGCACTAAATATCTCATGTATCACATATACAGTGCTTGATTTGAACAGCTTCAATTGCAAACCAGCACTGCCAAGAGGCCGAGCAGTGCTGGTTTGTCTACTTCCGGTGTTGCAAATTCAAGTTTTACTGTTTAATGGAGACCCTAGCTGGGGAAACGAATGCATGTGGAAATTATACTCAAATTTGCTACAAACTAAAGGCAGGACCATAAATATTCTGAGCTTATGTTGCTTAGTTCTTAGTTACTTGCACATAGGCCTACAGTGGCATCACTAACTTGACTTGTGTAGGAAAGTTCGTCGTGAAATTAGGCTACCTAATGTTTGTATAGGATATATCGGTCTAAATTTACGTTGGGCAATTATATTTCATACCACCCATTTTGAAAACAGTATCATGAAATACTGTGGTAAAATTCAAAGGAATTTGCATGAAACAAATTAAGTGTTGCAAGTAGAGCAAGACTTGCCCCATTGCATTGTTGTAGAAAAGATAATGCGTGCAGATCACTAATAATTGTATTTTCATGAAAAGCCAACAAAGTTGTATTTATTTTTAAGTGTTGCATATTTTCAAAAATGTGAGTGCTGTAAATTCAGATTTACCTTGGGTTACTGGCTATGCAGTGTGCAGACCACTGCCATTGCTTATATTTGTATATTCAGGAAGGATTTTGAGAAATTAGATATTGCTTTGCCATTGTTTTATTACAGTCCAAATTTAGTTACTTGAAGCCAGTATAAATGCATACAAAAAAAAAAAAAGAAGAAGCCCAATGAGGTTTTTTATTTGTTGAAAGAAACAATCAGATATTCAGGGTGTGCCAATGTGGTGTCTTGCTAAAAAGAGGAAAAAAAACTATTTAAACTGATAATAGGCCTCTTCAGAATTAAAAAGGAAATTGTTGATTGTGGAGGGGGGGGGGTGATGAGATTAAAGTTAAAGGATGAAGCCGGGGCTTTGATTTGTAAAACTAATTATAAAACCAGCCCCCCCCCCCCCTTCGAGTCTAGAGGACTGCTGGGTGCTGTCACTTTTCTTCTCTGTTGTTTGATTCCGAGGATCTGTTGTATCCAAATGCGTTGCTCCGGGACTTCACATGCTGGGTGCACATCATTCGTTCCTAACAGAAAAGCCGTTAACGTGTCATTTCAAGTTGAATTTCGGGGCTGGTTGGCCACAGGCCTCCGTGTGCAGACTCTCTCATCTGCACCTGTATATCTTTTGTGGTGCATGATGTGTAAGGCTGTCATGATGCAGCTTCCTTTAAACAACGTATGTTCCAGAACATAGATGTCACGTCGTTAAGGGGCCCATTGCCTCTTTTGTCATTGAGTTTAAAGCCTCAGGACTAAGGCTGATAGACATGGGAGGTGTTTCGAGTTATATTATATTCTCGCTGCAAGACCATTGCACTGGTCATCACCGAGTTCTCACTTTCTCCTTCTCACGTGCTCTCCTTCCGTTTTCATCTCTTCCAAACTGCTTTATGTATGTACACATTCGGGGGTCTTTTGGTAAAGTGTTTATGAGTGTTTTGCATTTGTTTCTTTGTTCTGAACTTTACCTGGTCCGGCCGCGGCGTCGAATGTGTTACAGCAAACCGCCGTTGTTTTAACTGGTTCAGGAAATCCCATCGACAGTTGTGTTATGTGTCTCCATTGCTCTGTCGGTCTGTGTCTGAACAACATTATCACAGCGCTATGTAACACAGGGTACTCTTTTTTCAAAGATTATGTCTTTTGAGCATTTTCACTTTTTTAAACATTTTTTATTTCACCCCCCTTTTTTCCGCAGTTGCATTTGGCCAGTTACCCCACTCTTCCGAGCCATCCTGGTCGCTGCTCCACCCCCTCTGCCGATCAAGGGAGGGCAGCAGACTACCACATGCCTCCTCCGATACATGTGGAGTTGCCAGCTGCTTCTTTTCACCTGACAGTGAGGAGTTTTGCCAGGGGGATGTAGCACGTGAGAGGATAACGCTATTCCCCCCAGTCCCCCATCCCCCACCATCTGAACAGGCGCCCTGACTGACCAGAGGAGGCGCTAGTGCAGCGACCAGGACACATACCCACATCCGGCTTCCCACCCGCAGACGCGGCCAGTTGTGTCTGTAGGGAAGCCTGACCAAGCCGGAGGTAACACAGGGATTCGAACCGGCGATTATGTTTTTGAGCATTTTCACCTTTTTTTATTAGAGAGCGATAGTGAGGAGGCAGACAGGAAATGGTGGGAGAGAGAGGGGTAAGCCGTGCAACAAAGGTCGCCGGCTGGAATCGAACCAGCGGCAGTTGCGACCGTGCAGCCATCGCTGTAACCACTCAGCTATGGAGGCGCCCCAGGTAACACACAGTGTTACTCTACATGTCTTTTACCAGTTCTGCTGTCTTTATCAGGTATACCATAAAGATGACATCGCTACACAGCCAACAGGCCCAAACGTTTCATTTGCGCCGTAGGAAAAGACTGCGTTGCTAGTCTGCCCTTGGCTGTGGGTAGATGTCGCTCATCAAACCATTGGGTACTTAAACCACTCAATGAGACTACACTGAGAAGGAAACACACATGTATGCAGGCACGCACACATGTACACAGATGCCAACATCCTCTGCTTTGTGGAGACACAGTTATTCCCAAGATGTTCCACTAATGGTCACCTCAACCTCGAATGTTCCCGTTTTAACGGTTCAGCCTCCGCCCACCCTTGTCTCACTCGGCAGACTACTTAGAGACTAAGGAGGAAATGGCCTCTTCCCCCTCTACCTTGACAGAGCGGGAGAGAAAGGGTGTGTGTGTGTGCGCGCAAAAGAGGTGAAAGAGAGAGAGAGAGAGAGCAACTGAGTGAGAGACAGAGGAAGAAGGTGCTCTCTGTGAACAGCATCAACCATCAGCTGCCTGTGGGCAGTTCAGCTGTGTAATTACAGAGAGAGAGAACCAGAGAGAGCGGGAGAGAGAGAGAGAGAGAGAGAGAGGGAGAAAAATAACGTGAGAAAGAAAGAGGGAGAGAAATGTGCTGATAAATGGCCGATCCAAGGCAGCGTCCCTGTGCAGCTAGCCTTATTACCATGCAGTTTGACCCAGAGCTCCCTTCTTCATTAGGCCTTAAAACGGTCTGTTAAAAAAGTGCTCGTGTGTGGTATCCTCATTAAGGCTACAGATGATAAGCAAACAAAGGCCAAATTCTTTTCCTCAGTTCAAATCACTCTGTATCGGCAAAAAAAAAAAGAAGGGTAAAAATAGTGCGCTTTGTGTTTCTTTGCCCTTCATCTTGCTTGTTTGTTTCACTGGCGTGAGTAAAATTATTACATGACTGATGAAAAACCTTGATTTGTCGGCGAAAGTGAAAGAGATCAAGCATCTTGTATATACTGACGTCAGTATTGATATTTGATTTGTGCTTAGGGGAATTACCTTTAGGCCTGATTGGTGTCAAATGTGCATTTTGGGAACTGGTAAAGGAGGTCAAATGACATTACCATTGGTTTGTAAGAAATGGGTAGGATGCCAGTAACACAGCTCCATAGTATTTGCCATGTAGTTGAACCTGGGCACCCCAACAGCACACGTCAGTCCTAGACTGAAGACAAAGAACTTTTTCTTCATTAAGACAACCCCGATGTTGGCAGCGGTGAGGAGAAAAGCTGCAGTCTGACTGGAAATACTGGTCTAAAGATGGGGTATGCCTAACTATGGTATTGTCCATTGATGCAAGGCCATAGTTTAAAGGACAATTATTTTATTTTTTTAAACCCGGGTCTTATTTTTATAGTATTTGCCGTCATGCATGTCGGTTATGATTTATTTTGCTGTCTCGCTTCATTGTGGAGATTTTGGATATGGGACCGCCGCTAGTGTTACAATGGTGTCTTTTATTTACGGGGTGACTGAACATAAGCATCGGACATCTTTTCAAGTCTAGTTTAGCCCAGTTCTCTAAATCATGTATTAGGAAATGAGGACGAAAGTCCAAGTTAAAAGTTATCACCCGAGATCGCCAATATTATTACTATATTTATTTATTTATTTATCCCCCCCTTTTCTCCCCAGTTGGATCCGGCCAAATTACCCCATTCTCCCGAGCCGTCCGGGTCAGTCGCTGCTCCACCCCCTCTGCTGATCCGGGAGGGCTGGAGACTACCACATGCCTCCTCCGATGCATGTGGAGCTGCCAGCCGCTTCTTTTCACCTCGCCGTCCAACCCGGTATCACGCCAACGCGTGTAATACGCCCACGGTCCACCGGTCCAACGTGTCAGTGTCACAGTTTTCCTCGCTCAGGCGTGAAAAGTACATGCGTGTATGAAGGTCCAGTGCCAGTAGGGGGCGATAATTAAGAGGTGAAGGCAGGTTAGGGTTACGGTTAGGGTTGGGGGGATTTTGGAAAATGCTGTATGCTTCTTTTCCTCTGTGGGGAGTTGCTGGCATTGAGTTAATCATCGCCCCCTGCTGGCAATGCACCTTCATACACGCGTGTACTTTTCACGCCTGAGCAAGGCAAATCGTGACACTGCCACGTTGGACTGGTGGTGTATTACATGCTTTGGCGTGAGGAGTTTCGTCAGGGGGACGTAGTGCGTGAGAGGATCACGCTGTTCCCCCCAGTTCCCCCTCCCCCCTGAACAGGCGCCCTGACCGACCAGAGGAGGCGCTAGTGCAGCGACCAGGACACATACGCACATCCGGCTTCCCACCCGCAGATGCCCGACCAAGCCGGAGGTAACACGGGGATTTGATTCGGTGATCCCCGTGTTGGTAGGCAATGAAATAGACCGCTATGCTACCCGGATGCCCCGATCTCCAATATTGTAGGAAAGCCCTTGTTAAGAAGAGGAGTTTAGTTTGGCTCCTGCTAGTATTAGTATTGTGCACTCACTTGAGTTTACTGGCAAGGTTACTAGCCCTTTAAGTGATACAGACACTTTCCGGTTCTGACCAGGGGATTTCCAACTGGTTCTAACCAGCTCGTCTCAGTTCATCTGTCTGCTAGTGAGCTACAGTTTGCCTCTCTTCTGTTTCGAGGAAATTGTGTGTCAATGACAGATGTAAGAGTTTTTATGTCTTCATTTGTGTCTTTCATTTACTGCAACTTACTTTGGAAATATGTTTATATAAATCTGCTTCTGTTGCTGTTGTTTCTCTCTGCAAGTGAGACGCTGTTAGCTATGCCATGCTGGTTAGCTTAGTTGGGCGTTAGCTATGTTCCGTCCGCCGCCGTGCCTCACGCCGATGCATATGTTGTGTTATGTTTATGTGTGTGTATGTGGATTATGATTGCTCATGTGTTATTATTGTTCATTAATATAGATGTTGTACTTGTAGGGAGGTGACGAGTATTGGGCTAGATGTCCTACTTGCTAAAAGGAATGCGAAGCGGTGCAGTGGCTTCTTGCTTCCTGGTGTAGTGATCGCCGTGGGTCCATCAGGACCTTAGCATATGGCCACTTTTACGCAAATGTGTCCGCAGCAGCACCTTCTCGTGGTACCTCCTGTTTTCACAAAGTCTGCTGCGGGGGCGACTGGGTTCCCGGCGGTCTAACCGGGTGGGTGGATTGGACTCGTTAGCCTTGGTTGGCAGCCAGTCTAGGAGAAGGACAACTCTGATTTCAAACCCGGGTAGATAAAGCTTGTTAGCATTGTCAGGCAGTTCATCTAGGAGAAGGAAAACTCTGATTTAAACCTCCGCTGCCTTGCGGGTCTATTCGTATATGGGAAAGACTTTGGTAAGAAACCCTGAAAAAAAATCTGCATCCATGTCCATCGCCAGTCGTCTTGCTTAGTCTTGCAACTGGTAGTAGGTGGTCTCGGACGAGAGAGTGGGGCTGATGATGCGCAACTCTTCCTCACTTTAATCATCATGCAAGTCATCAGTCATCCATCACAGGATGACTAGATGGTCCTTGTCGCTGCGACGGACGAATGACAATATAGATGTTGTATTGTATTTCCCTGTAGATAACCACATGTTCTTCGAATAAATATCCTCAAACTGAAGCTCCGCCTCCGTGATTCTCTAACCGGAGTCACACCGCCATAGTGTTCCCCAGCTCTATTCAGTGCATCTGTAGAGGCCCTAGACCGCTGTTATGAATTTTATTAATGGTAAATTGTATTGCTGAGCTACTTCCTGGTTCAACTTGCAGGAACGACCATCCTACTATCTGTTTGTACTAGGAACCATTGGTAAACTAATGGGCCATTGGTAAACTAATGAGAAATCCTGTACACAGTCTAACCGAGGCGTTGTTGAAAGGCTCCAGTTCGGTTTCCCTTTAAGAAGCCATTATAAAGCTGTGGTCTTGTCTCCTTAAGCTCCACAATGAAGCGGGTGAGTAGAATGATATCAGAACCAATACGCACAACGGCAGAAAGTACAAAAATAAAACTTCTCAGGTATCTCTCACCTTACAAAAACAGATCCTGACTTTGAGTCCACATGCCCCCGTCTTAAGTATCTGCCCCGTCTCTGTGTTTTTAGCAGTACCCATCGCCATATCCCATCATGCCAATTGATCAGCCCTGTGCCAGCGACTGTCTGGAGGATATATCGCCGTGGTAACGGAGTCGTCTGTGTCGGACAGTGGAGGGGGAAAGAGTGACTCATCACACTCAATAAAACAAAGAGCAAACACAAAGTGCGTCAGGGATGGACGTGATGCAGCTATAAATGTCAGACGCGTCATTTCCAGTGGAGCCCACACGGTCAGATCGCAACAGAAGTCTCTGGGACGGGATTGCATGACGACGAAGAGGCCTGTGTGACAGCGGAGCTAATTTCATTATCATCTGCTGCGCCTGCGCAGTGCCAAAAGAAGGCCATCGTGACCATTTCAGTCTGACATCCATCAAAATCTTTAAATACAACTGATTGAGAACGTCATCTTTGCACAGCCGATCTGTGTAAATCACAGGTGTGAAGGAGAACCAGACTGAAAAGAGATGCTCTCTGCGACTTTCAGAAATGGTGAAATTAATTTACAGTTACGCTACGGTTGCACAGACCTTTCTCAGAGGAAAGAAGTTCCGCTAATGGAGTGAGACAAGTCCACTCGTCTTTCAATCCAGTTTCACTTGTTTCGGGGATCTTCCAATATCTTTCAAAGGCCGATCGCTCTTGCTCTTGCGATATCAAGATAATGTTATTTCATCTTCATGAAACACCCCAGAACTTGAATTGCATCAAAGTGTGAATCATCTCATCCCTTGGATGAGTTTGTTCTTTAAAACAAAGAACAACTCTAATTTCAGGAAACACTACGTGACTTCATTACTCGTTAGGAGGAGGAGGAGGTCTGAGATTTTTATTAGTGTAATAAAAATCCCAGACTTCAAATTATATGGCCGTTACTCATGGACTTAGACTGATATATAGAATATCAGTCCACACAGCCGGCCTGTCTGAGCACCTCTCAGCATCTGTTAGAGAGTTTGTGGGCCCAGAAAAGCTCGACTCCCGTCTCTTTTTTGTTTTGGTTTCAGTAGATAGAGGGAGCTGCTCTACTGTACTTTGCCTGACTTTGAACCTGTTTGTGTGGCGGTTGATTGACATGTCATACATTGCATGGCCCATTTTCTCAGGAAAGGTGTGTGTGCATGATGTTGCAAGAGTTAATAACAGAAAGCGTTTTTTAAGGCTAATCTAATCGCTGAAGGTGGGGGTGGGGTGGGGGCACGGGACGGGATGGGTTGCTAATCTTTTCACCTGCTGGTAGTCTTCTTTTGGAGGGGGGGGGTTCAATGGGCCAAACACTGAGACAAGAGAAGATTTTCCTCTCACCTAAACTGTCATGCCACACAGCTCTATCAATGGAAATCAACCAAGACTGTTGTTTCGGTTGGTCTGAGGTCTTTATCCTCCTTTCTCAGTCCCGCTAATTTGATTTTCTTTCCAGGAAGATGGTCAAAACAACTTGGGTATCGGTCACCAACTCTGCCAACCCCCATAAAAGATGAAGCCAACTAGTGTTACCGGGTTTATTTGAGTAGAGGACGGCTTCAAACGAATGTTCTGCTCTCTGAATGGCCATCTGCTCTGACCTTGTTTCATCGAGCATAAACAGGCCGGCTCCATCAAGTAAAAAAAAAAAAAGAAAAAAAAAAGAAAAAAAAGGTCTTGGCCAAATATTTGCTTCCCTCGGACCCCATTTGGCTTAGTGTGTTCTGTGTTTGCGTTTCAATGACCCACGGTCAGTGCCAGAACGATGGCACGTGTGTCCCTGATGCGCTGTCCCCCTGATAAGACGCAAGAGGAGGAGAGCGAGGTGGCGAGGCCTTGCAGGATAAGAGAGGGGTGAAGGATGGAGCAGATGCAGACAGGCTGCTGGTTCACATACTCCTCCTGCCCCGTATCACTTTACACACACACACACACACACACACACACACACACACACACACACACACACACACCAACCAGGACTGTGAGAGCCCCTGAAGTCCGACGCTGTAAAAATGGCATGTCAAAATTGAGCATATTCACGTACGCAAATCCTAAAAGTAATGCTGGTGCAGTAAGACATTTCAACTTGGTCAGATTCCTTGACACAAGATAAAATCACTTGTTTACCTGAAAGATGAGAAGTGTTGAAACAAGATTGTGGTAAGTCTTGTACGACAGGAGGGTATTGAGATGGAGGGTCGACACTGTTCAGCAAAACACAGGGCTTTTTATTTACAAATCTATTTACAAGTCTCTGAGTCTGCACACTGCACAGGCCGGCTCAGTGGAGCTGGAGCTTGTGTTGCCTGGGCTCCCTCTCGGTTCCTCCACGTATAATTTTTCAGGTTTGCTCGTGTTCGCATCTGTGAGTGTCAGTCCAGGACCCAGTTTCACTGCAGAATATAAAGGGCAGGTTGTAAGATTGACACACCGGCGGCTGATCGCTAATCTCCTGAGACCATGCAGCCTCATATGATGCCATGCTTCACATGCACATTTCTGCACCTTATACTTCATTCCACATGGTCTCAGCCTCGCTATCACGTCTGCTCTCCCGCGAACCACACCCCCTCTCTCTCCACTTGAGGCCGAGGCTAAACCACACCCCACTACCACATACCCCCATTGCCCAACTTAGGCCCGGGCCACATGACAAATGACAGCCAAATCCCCCACACCCGCCCAAGCGAGTGAGGAAATCGGCCACAACCATCTGTGCCCCCAGCCTATGAACCACCTTGAACTTAGCATCTTGAATTTAGTGGCATCCTTCATGTGGTGGAGCCACTGGAGTAGGGCATGGTCCGAACAGAGGGTGAATGAGCACCCCAGGAGGTAGAAGCAGATGGCGCTGGCCGCACATCTGATGGCCAGGCACTCCTCCTCGATTGACTCCCTCCATCTCCTAGGACAAAACGGTCCCCAGCCCTCTGTCCGATGCGTTGGCCTGCAAGACAAAAGGGAGTGAGAAGTTAGGAGTGTGGAGCAGCGGCTCCTCACAGAGGGCTTGTTTAACCCCCTTGAACGCCACCTAACACTGTTCTGTCCACTGGAATGGATCCGAGGCAGCCTTTCGGGTGAGGTCGGTCAGGGGACTAGTCAGGGGTCGGTCAGGGGACTAGTCAGCTCCACAAAGGTGGAGATTAACTGCCTGTAGTAGCCAACCAGTTCCAGGAATGCCCTTACTTGTCTTTTTCATCTTAGGCCTTGGGCTGGCTGCAATTGCTGCTATCTTATCTATCTGGGGATGCACCAGTCCACCGCCCAAGTGGTACCCCATATACCATAGTGTGCACTTCATTTGGTTGGCCGTGCGCCCTACCTGCCTCAAGGAGTCGAGCACTGCTGCCACCAGCCACATATACAGCTCCCAACTACTACTGTGGTTGATAACATCCAAGTAGGTGGCAGCATATGCAGCGTGCAGCCGCAGCACCTGGTCCATGAGACACTGGATCATGGCCTGGAGCCCCGAACAGTCCAAATGGAAGTGTCATGAACTGGTACAAACGGTTTAGCATAGAGAAAGCCGTTTTTTCCTTAGATTCTGGTGACAAGGGAATCTGCCTGTAGCCCTCAGTTAAATCCAGTGTCATAAAAAATCAAATGCAGCCGAGCTGGTCCAGGAGTTCATCGACCCACAGGATTGGATAGGCCTCAAACTTTGATACGTCATTTACCTTGCAGTAGTCTACACAGAACCATATAGACCCATCGGACTTATGCACAAGGACGGGGCTACACCAGTCACTGCTAGACTCCTCTATTACCCCCATTTCCAGCATGACCTTGACTTCGCCTGAACAGTTTTCTTTTTGTGTTCGAGAAGCCGGTACAGACGTAAACGCATGTTCCCACCTGGTGATGACACTATGCAGTGCTGTATGACGTTTATGTGTCCTAGCAGGGGGGAGAACACATCAGCAAAGCGCTGTTGCAATGTGGCAACCTCTGCTTTCTGGCAGGGCGAGAAATAGTTCTCACAATGGACGGGGAGGCAGGATTGCTTGATTTTTGTACCTCCAGCTTCAACTCATCTCTCTCTGATACCACTGTGGCCAGAGAAACCGGGACCACCCCTCTCCATGCTTTTAGGAGGTTGAGGTGGTAAATCTGTGTTGCACCTCCCCTGTAATTACGCGCAACCTCATTGTTGACATCCCCCACTCGCCGTGTGACCACAAAGGGTCCTTGTCACTTGGCGAGTAATTTGGAGCTGGACATCAGAAGTAATACGAGGACTTTCTCTCCCAGTCCAAATTGACACAGTTGCGCTCCTTCGTTATACAGACACTGCTGACATTCCTGGGCCTGGAGCAAATTCTCCCATGATAACTGCCCTAGCGTATGGAGTTTTGCTCTCAGGTCCAGGATGTAATGTATTTCGGTTTTGCTGGTGCTTGGATCATTCTGCCAGCGTTCTGTAATTAGGTACAACACACACATTCTGCCAAACAGCAACTCAGGGGAAAAACCCCATGGAGGCCTAGGACACCTCCCGCACTGAAAATAACAGAGGATCCAACCATTTATCCCAAATGTGGCTATCCTCATGCACAAACTTACGAATCTTGTTTTTCAGTGTTTTGTTTAATCCCTCCGCAATCCTGTCTGTTTGGGGTGATACGCACTCATGCGGATCAATTCAATGCTCAATAATTCGTATAGTTTGCGTAATGTAGATGATGTGCCCTGGTCCGTAAGAATCTCTTTCGGGACTCCAATACAGGGGATTAAATGAAACAGTGCCTATGTAGCACTTTTAGCTGAGATGTTGCACAATGGCGTGGCTTCGGGATAGCCCGATGCGTAATCCACTACAACTAACACAAAGCGGTATACCCATGCGCTCTGGTCTAATCGCCTGACGAGGTCCATGCCAATATGTGGACCTCGTCAGGCGATTAGACTGATTATTACGTTCAAACAGAACTTCAATTAATGGTAATGGGCGCAATGGCGCTCTTGGGGTGGCCGACGGGTTTACCAATTGACATTCCCGGCAAGACACACACCACCACCGCATATCGCCGTAACTCCCCGGCCAGTAAAATCGAGCCATTATCCAATCGAGTGTTTTAGTGTAACAGAGGTGACCTGCCAGAAGGTTATGATGGGCCACCTGGCAGATCAGTTCCCGGCAGACTTTTGGCACCAATTACATGGTTTCTTGCCCGGTTTGAGTGTCACGGCACACTTGATATAACCAGTCTCTAATGAGCACAAAATTTGGAGGCGTGAGTATGGCGTTTGGGTATACCTTTATCATGGGTGGTTATCACGTGGTCAAAGGTGAAGCGCAGTGTGTCATCCTGAGTGATACCGGGTTGAAATCCTCCACTGGAAGGACCACCAGAGCCATGGTCGACTCCTCCTCACCTGACTCGGATGAGCTTGCGTCACCACATAGCACTTCGCACCACTCACACCACCCTTGCAGTCGCTCTCACGGCCCCACTGTTTCCCTAACCATCTTATGAAACCCCAGCCAATCCGAGCCTAATAAAGGTGGCTGTGACAGGCGGGAACTAACCGTGGCCTGGACTTTATGCGTTTTCCCCCGGTATCTTGTTTCAGTGGCCACCACCGGATACTTGCGAAAATCCACATGCACACACCGAATTTCCAATCACAATGCCTCAACCAATGCCCCAGGCCGAACCAGGCTTTGATGGATCAGCGCCTGCATTCAGTTTGTACCCACCAACACCTGATATATACCTTCTTGCATAAATACCGGCATACTGTATCTCCCACTTGAACCAGGCGAAGGGGCTTCTGGGCCAAGAACCCGGACCGCCTGGCCCACCTCCATAACAGACACTCCTTCCGCCAGTGGCTCGGTTTCCTGCACCACTAGTACTCCTGGTCTGATGTTTGAGGCCCCCCCTGTCTGGGAGGGCAGAGGCTGAAGCTGAGCCCTGTTGCGCAGGCCGGCAGGGTGGGGCTAGAGCAGGGACGAGGTGTAGGGGTTATGGGCTACTGTGTGGTGGCGGTGTGTGTGTGTGTGTGTGTGTGTGTGTGTGTGTGTGTCTGTGGGGGGGTCCCGGGCAAGTCTCCTTCATGGGGCCAGGATTGGCTGGCTGGCGGTCCCTGACTCGAAGGGCGAGGTGGTCCTCCGCTAGGGCAACAGCCTTTGCCAGGCCCTCAGGACGGTGGCACTGGACCCAGTCAGCAGTTGCCGGGGGGTAGACAGCCGACAAACAGCTCCAGTCCCACTTGCTGGATGATATGATTCATGTCCTCCGGGCCTAGTCGCAGCCACCCTTTCGCTGTGTCAAGGAGCTGCTGTGCAGAAATGAAGGGACAGCTGGTGTCCTCCAGGGCGAGCCTCCTGAACCGGCACCAATTTCCTTCTGGCTTGAGCCCCACCCGGTCCAAGGTGGCTTGCCTGATCGCATCGTAGTCTCCCTAGGGAGACGCCAGTAGGCTGTGCTCAGCGACTTGCGCTTCCCAGAGGAAGGGTGCACGCGTAGCCCATTCCTCCTTTGGCCACATGCACACTGACACCGTGCTCTCAGAGATGTTCAGAAAAGCTTCAGGGTCGTTGGCGGATGTCATCTTGTGGAGGATGATCTGGGGGTGATAAGACAGTGAAGCGGCCAGATCACCTCTGCGGTCAGCTGACAGGGAGCGCAGCAACTCTCTCAGGAGAGACCGACCTTCCGCCTGTTGAGCGACCAGCTCCTACAGCGCTTGCATTCGCTGGGGCTGCATACGGGCCTGGCTCTCCTGGAGGTCAGCGTTTCGGTGGAGAGCTCACCCTAGTGGAGATTCTTGGTGCTCAATCTCTCTGCACCCATATGGGCCACCACTGTAGCAAGTCTTGTGCCACGGGAGGGTATTGAGAGGGAGGATGGACACGGTTTGGCAAAACACGGGGCTTTCTATTTACAAGTCTCCGATTCTGCACACTGCATGGGCCGGTGCTCAATGGTGCTGGAGCCTCTGTTGCCTGGGCTCCCTCTCGGTTCCTCCGCGTATCGTTTTTCAGGTTCGCCTGTGATTGCATCTGTGAGTGTCAGTCCAGGATCCAGCTTCACTGCAGAATATCAAGGGCAGGTTGTTAGACTGACACACTGTCGTGTCTGCTCTCCTGTGACCCATGCCGCCCCCCCCTCCATTTGCAGCAGAGGCTAAACCACACCCCACTACCACAAATATCATGTGCATTGATTTTAAGATATTTTGCCTTGTCTGGAGTGTGATCCTCTTTAACTTCTAAAGACGCTGTTCTTGAGATGAAACGATCAAGTTCGATAACTCAAGGTCAATTTACGTAATGATAAATAATCTTACACAGCCAGTTCTCGATGAAGTCCTGAAATGAGACGATAAGGTATTTCTGTGTGACTTCAAGACTGTCGAACATGTTCAGGTTTTTGCTGCGCGCCTCTGTTATTATGATAATCATTGTTATTATTTGTTATATTTAAGAGCTCGGATAATAGGCTTGGTTAAGTGTCAATAAAAATTAACCGAGACGCAATCGTCTTTTCATTGCTTGTATTTTCTATTGGGCACCTGGCATTTGAATAACACCTCAGTCTACCACACACGCCATAATCCCCGAGCCTGCTAATTATTATTGCTCATGCAAATCAGAGATCAGTTCGTTCACTAAATATTTTGTGAGGGATTCAGTGAGGGTGTGGGTGTGTGGCTCTGTTTTGGGAGAGGATCAGGGAGTGTGTACGCCCCTCTTCTGTGTGTGTGTGTGCGCGCGCGCTCTTGTGTGGCATTTGCATGTGCTCGATTTGCATGTGCTTGCAAGTTCACAGTGGTGTGTATACGTGCTCTTGCTGCAGCGCCATTTCTTTTTCTCTTTTTTTTTTAAAATGGGTGTAGATGTGGAATTAGCTGAGGAGGACGGGATCGTGCGGATTACGCAGAGGGAGCAGAGAGATTTTACCTAATGCGGACCCCACTCCTATGTGTAATTCACTTTGGCGTCCTTGAAATTGCTACTGTGAGAAATACAGCAGCTGCAGCAGCAGCAGAACTAAGAGTCCCCAAAGAGGCAAAATCCGGCGTGCACAATCTCAACCCCCCACCCCACCCCACCCCCCACCCCACCTCTTGGGATGCAAATATCTCTGAAACAAGATTGCATGGAAAGCGGTAGCTATGTGTGAATGCAACAGCTTTAGGTTCTTTCTTTTTTTTTATGTTGCAGCTCCCCGAAAAAATGTTTGGTTTGTGAGAAGCATCAGAGTGTGATATGTCATCCGCTCCCCGGGCTGTTTTTCTCCTAATCCTGTGTGTGTGAGTGTGTTAAAGGGATCCTGGGCTCCCCCATCTGTGGATCTTCATAGAGAATGTGGATTTGGACCGGGGGAGCCAGCGGGCAGAGAGGGAAGGGGAAAAAAAGCCTCCGCGCGCACCACCTGAATTCTAAAAACACAGCGTTAAACCGAGAGGTTGGCCGCCCGGGTTCATACATTCACACACGGCTCGGGGAGTCAGGTGTTTGTCAGAAAACGTGAAAAATGAAAATAAAAACCCTAGGCTAGGTTCGCTCACAGAAGATCACCCCGTTGTATTTACAAGGAAACACTCGGTTGGAGCCTTGCCCAAGGCCGCTCACGGGAAAGTTACAACAGACCTCTTCTTCCCTGAATCGATTCTTGGAAGAGCATCTCAACGTGCCCCCCCCCCCCCACGTTGTCTCCCCTTCTTTGCAACGCGGGAGACATGGATGGAGGGGAACAGCAAGGCACCAAGCATAAGTCATCCTCAACATGACGTGGACCGCAACACCGGCGAAACGGGATCATAAACCCTCCAGCTGCTGCTGTCCATTCAATAAAGACATAAAACAGAGGGCGGTGTCTCAGCCGCTGTGATGCGTAAAATCGGGGTAGTAGGTGGGTCACGGTGCTCCTGTCATCTCCGTCTTGATTCCCTCCATTGCAGCTCGGCGGGACGGCTGAGCCGGGAGAGGAACGTAAACTGAAGCTCACCTCCCCCATTACGCCACACAGGGTACAGTAAGAGGATTATATAGCAAAGCGTGTGATGTCACTGTCCGGTCGCAGAGGGCTCACCCTGCAATGTAGTCCCCACCCCACCCCCACCCCCACCCCATCACGGGATCACCCATCCTACTCGCCACCTCCTCCGCCCTGCATCAGATTAGGATGGTGTGGTCTGTTTTTGTGACTGTGGGCCTGTGGAGAAGGTGATCCAGTTCTTGGGTTCAAAACGTTTTCCCTTTTAGCCAAGCCCCGGTGTTGACAGGGGGGCTTCCGCACACGCTCAGATGGCGACGTCGTTCTCTGGCTGTTTTGACTGTCAGAACATTGACAAACTGCACACGGGACACAAAAGGCCATATGCTGTGAGTGAAGGTACCACATAAAGCCATCAGGGCCATTTGTTCTTTGACGAACACGACATGCCTCAGTAATGGCCCCGTGATGGGCCCCGTTTGTCGAAGCCGTCCATTCGAGCCCAATTTGTGTCCATTGACAGCTTGCATGTCGCCATTGTCAATGTCAACTTGAACTGTGAGACCTGCTGCTGTGTAAGACCGCACCGGTCACCCATCCCTGGGTTCAATCAAGTCCTCTTTCGGCACAGATGGCACTTAAGAATGAGGTCTGCAGAGTGACTGTAATGGGCGGGGTTTGCAATCTCAGCATTTTGGCTTAGGTTAAGTGAGGGCCGTTCATTGTACATTGGGTCACAGGGTCCGAATCTCACCTGGGATTATCCCTTCCATTAGTTAATAACCTTCACTAACCCCCCCCCTCCCGCCCCCCCTCCTAAACCCCCGGCTCCCACAATAGAGAACATCTCATGTAATCAATCAGCATTTTGCGGCGTTTTACTCAGAGAGAGATCACACCACCACCACCACCGCCGCCGCGCGTCAGAGTCCACGTAGGCGCACCGTCCAGTGTGACATCTGTGAAGTTTCATCACACAATCAGACTGATGACCGGCATCCAGATGGTGGGCATTTTAAGCAAATTACAAAGCATATTTCCCCCAGGTGTGGGGGGTAATCGCTTTGTTGAGCATCTAAAACCTTTACCATTTTGTATCCAAGGCCGTGTAAAGCAGTGATATTCAAAATGAGAAGAAAAAAAAAGAAGTCAAAACGTGAAGGTATCGTAGGTTAGAAAACTCCGGTTCATATGAGATAACAAAGTCTTGCTCAATTCCGGCGGGTTAACGCCGCAGGGTCGCGGTGACCGGGACCGGGATGGAGACACGGGTATGGGTCAAGTGAAATTCTGAAAACACGACATCCTGGTGAGCTCATCTGCCTCAGCAATGATTAATGAAGGTTGCCCTAAATATCACGGCAGAGTCCTGAGGGAGACGTGACCGAATACAGAAGTGACAAGTTCGTCTTTATTTTTTCTCTCTCTCTCTCTCTCTCCGGTCACAGTGACCGAGACGAAAAAGGCCCCTGCCATTTCTGGGGGAGGTGAACTTTGTATGACATGACAAAACAAAAAAAAACAGCAACTGTCAGATTACAACCTGACTGACATACCTCCCGGCAATCTCATACACACACACACACACCCCCCCCCCGCCCCACCCTAAACGAGACAGAGAAAACAAGCTCATGAGAGACGTTAACCGTCTCTGTGTAGAACCATTCATGGGCTCTGCCGCTGGAAACGCCGGTGAGGAATTCGCGGAATGCGGCTTCTCGGCAGAGATCAAAGCGGGTTGCACATTAACTGCGTTGCGCGGCCCCGTTCCTGGAGCGCTGCTCCCAGGGACCGCCGCCGCCGCCGCCGCCGCGCGAGTTCAAGGGTCCCGCAGGAGCCCGTCAACGCTCCGTGTCAATAACGGGTACGTCACATGGAGCAGTTACACGTGAAGCCGCAGGTCGTTCCTCCTCCTCCACTCCCCTCCCCGGCCCAGCCTTGTATACAGCAGCGGCAAACGCACAAATGAATGTGTACACACACACACACACACACCTGCCGCTGCCACTAAAGGGGACAGGCAAGGAGTGAATCTTGACACTTCCACAGCAGATACACAAATATATTTGTATACACACTCTCTCTCTCGCTCTCTCTCTCACACACACACACACACACACACACACACACTTTCGCTCTCACACACACATGCTGTCACACACACTCACACACACTCTTACACACACACAGTACTCATCTTACTGGGGTACACTCATTGGCGTTATCTTTTTTTTCATATCAAGGACAATTGATAGATAGATAGATAGATAGATAGATAGATAGATAGATAGATAGATACTTTGTAATGGATATCTTGAACTTGTAGCAGTCCTGTACATGGGTTTTATATGAGCGGAGGTGCCTTAGCCTGAAATGACAACTGCTCCCCAGATGAGCTTTCGACGCCAGCAGCTGACTGAAGAACACCTGCACGATCTGACGCCTCTGGGGACAAGGTTGAGAAATTCTGAACATTTCCCATGAGCTGCGTCTCTTTGACTCATTGACTAACCAGCAGAGGTGCCCCCACATATCTAAAAAAAAATAAAAACTGCCAGAGCAGCCTGCAAATGAGTATACCGAGAGATAAATCACTAGAGATAGCAACCATAAATAAGTGATCTTTGTACAGAGATGCCTCGAGTCTTTGCAGTCCACCTGCGCTGCTGACTGTAAAGAGCCGTCACCCGAACCTTATTAGTCAGTGAGACAAGCCGCGTGACAGCTTTGTTGTACTGATTGATCGGGAAAGGATCAACTCGAGTGATGTGTATGTATACAAATATACGCAGACACACACACACACACACGCACAAATTAAATTATATAGATCAGTGGGGATTAGTGCCATTGCTTCAACTATTGTACATACTGTATCTCTTCGCGGAGGCCTTGGCAGCAGGCCCAGGTAGTGAGCAGCTACTACAGAGCAGGACATTGGGTGGGTGCCATGTTTTGACATTGAGGGATGGGGACAACCACGCAGCAGCTGTGGGTCTCTGTCACCGGGATGGAATGGGAGGTAAGAGAGTTCAGTGGGTGATGGTGTGGAGGGGAGGGGAGGGGTGGGGGCACCTACTCTTGGAGGAGGCTAAACCGGCTTCCTACTGGGGGGGGGGCAGATTTATGACCCAGCTATGAAATGCAAAAGCGCGGCACTGGCAGGATGTTCCGCGGAAGCGTGAAGCTTTCGTGTGTTTGTGTGTGCAAATACGCATGTTAAGCTGTCTGTTACACTTACTATTATGCGACTATATTTGATATTTGGCTGCGGGCCAACACGATGATCCTTACCGAGTCTCAGGAAGCGCAATGGCAACCATATTGCTGATGGCCACGGGTTTTCACCACAGCATGTACTTTGACCAGTCTCTCCGAGGGCAGGCTGTGTTTGTACTATATACACTGTGCATTTCA
This sequence comes from Lampris incognitus, assembly GCF_029633865.1. Taxonomy (NCBI): domain Eukaryota; kingdom Metazoa; phylum Chordata; class Actinopteri; order Lampriformes; family Lampridae; genus Lampris; species Lampris incognitus. The sequence continues at coordinate 26,412,530 of NC_079229.1, forward strand.
GCACAGGAGCGTAGCGTATGACGTGGGAGGGTCATGCTTATGGACAGACAGCGCAGGTCAGCGCTGAGCTGAGTTGGCCTAAAGCAGGGGTGTCAAACTCCAGGCCTCGAGGGCCGCAGTGTCTGCAGGTATTTGTTGCAACCACGCACTACACCACCTGATTAAACTAGTTCCTTTCCCTCCTTGATCCAGGAGGTGAGCTAATTAGTGAAATCCGGTGGGGCAGTGCACGGTTGCAACAAATACCTGCAGACACTGCGGCCCTTGAGGCCTGGAGTTTGACACCCCTGGCCTAAAGTATATGGCAAGGTGGTTCCCGGCTGCCCCCTGAATTCGTTACCTATAATGAGTCAGTATATTCGTTACGGAAGCTCGATTTCAGCTGAGTTGTATGAGCAAGAAGACCCATTTATGGCGCAAAATAGGTGGGTTGTCTTTAGCTTCCGCAGTGCACACAGACTTGCTGCAAGAGGTAGCTGATTTTTTTTTTTCAGCCTCCAGTGCCCGATCTTCACGGGACGTGATTGGCTGTCGTTTCCCCGTCGGGAAAATCATCCTGATTTCTTCGTCCACCTCATTGACTTTGTTGACACCTCCGCGCTCCCCGTCCCACAGAAAACGAACAACGGCACAGTTGGTATACAAACTTTTTTTTTCCTTTTTTGCGGTAATGTTTTTCGTCTCCAGTTCCAATTTTTTCAATTATTTTCCCCCAGAAAGCATACTGACGTCTTAAGGCGTATATAACCGCGGGGCCGTGAAGTTATTTCTAGAGTTGGTAATGAGATGCATACTTGCGTGCACGCTGGAGACACAGAGGGCCCTTCATGTACACAGCATCCCCGCAGTCTCCTCCTCAAATGTGCTAACACAGCCCGCCATTCACGGATACGGAGGCCGGCGTTTACTGTCTGTCACACTGCAGCACATGATTCTCACACCCGAAGCCACCCTGATCAGTCTGTTTATTAACGTGGTGACATATGAAACAAACGTTTCATCTCGGGGCTATGGCTGCAAACAAAGACAGTTGAGTAATTCATTCATTTTTCTGTGATGAACCCCTCTTCACAAGAGGTCTGGAGACATAACTCTCTGCAGAGTCACCCTTGTGGGGGGAAACAGTTTTCTGAGTGTTCTCTGTTGAATCATCAACCCCCCGCCCCCCCCCCCCACCACCACCACCCCTTATTAGTTGACCTTTTTCTAGAGCAACATCTGCTGTTAGTGTATCGTATCGGTTGATAGTAAAGCTCTATATTGAGACAAGCTGTGAGTTGATCTCTGCTTTAGGACAGGAAGGGATTGTACTCGGTGAACTTTCGAGGAGCTTGTGGCTCCTCCATGGGTCAAACTGTCATTTGGATGCACATGATTCTGCGCTGCCCCTCCAGACCTATACTTGTCCCGAAACAACAGGCACAACATTAGATGGGGAGATGCATGACTCCAGTGCGCAGCTGCAAATTATAAGCCTTGATCCAATTGCGGTTTCCCTGCAAAAGAAAGGGTTTGAGCCTGTGGCTATTATAGGGCTCACGTCACAAGGCCCCTGCCCATCAGCCCTCCGTCTTAACCCAGCAGCTCTTGGTCACAGACCCATATAGTGGGTGGAAAGTACGGACAGCTTTCTATAGACTGGTTGGCTCTGCAGTGTCTCTGACTCCGGGAGTCAACTAAGAATGCCTCATTTAATAAATAGAAGATGAATGGACCATTAGCATGGATGGATTTATTAGCGTGGCTGTGCATGTGACTGCATCAGGGAGATGTGAGAGGTAATGCTGAATGAACGTTTCTCTGAAATCCGGAGCTCACGGGTTGGCTGTTGACGTCATGTCAGAAATCAAAATAGTTGATGGGTTATTCCAAGTGTTCAGTTTGAGACATATTGTGTCGCACGAGGCTATCCAAAGTGGAGATGAGATCACGCTGACCTCGCCAGACAAAGGCCATAACCACGTGTCACCTACATCGGGCTAATTAAGTTACATCGATGAAAATATGCGTGTGCCTGGGTTTCCCCGAAATAATTCTGAAGGGGTTTTATTGCCCCCCTTTTTCCCCTCCTCAGTTGTATCCGTCCAATTACCCCACTCTTCCGAGCCGTCCCGGTCGCTGCTCCACCCCCTCTGCCGAACCGGGGAGGGCTGCAGACTACCACATGCCTCCTCCGATACATGTGGAGTCGCCAGCCGCTTCTTTTCACCTGACAGTGAAGAGTTTCACCAGGGGAATGTAGCGCGTGGGAGGATCACACTGTTTCCCCCAGTCCCCCCCCCCCCTCTAACAGGCGCCCCGACCGACCAGAAGAGGCACTAGTGCAGCGACGAGGACACATACCCACCTCCGGCTTCCCACCCTGCAGACATGGCCAATTGTGTCTGTAGGGACGCCCGACCAAGCAGGAGGTAACACGGGGATTCGAACTGGCGATCTCCTTGTTGGTAGGCAACGGAATAGACTGCTATCCGGACGCCCCTGAAAGTTGTTTTTTTTTTCCAGCACATAATCCCTTTTAAAGATTAAGAAGTTTGCAAATGTATTTTCCAAGCTGGCCGGCATTGACAAGAGTCTCACCACAGCAGAAAGCTCCGCTTTCGTTTGTGAAATAAATCCCCCCCAAATACATTTCAAACGATTCAGCCATTTATAATTTTGACAGAGAAGCCAGTCCGTTTGCCATTTGCAAGCCAAATAGCTGACGCTTTAACAAGGGGTGAGAGGAGGAGGAGGAAGAGGTGGGGGGGGGGCATCAGCTTTTCCCAATTTACATCCCAAAATGCTGACACCCTCCAGAGCATCCCATCACCATGGGATTTTGCTGCAGTCAAATGAGCTCATAAACAAAATTGGCCATGCATTTTTACCCCCCCCATGTATTCTGGGTGCACATTTAACACCTTACCTCATTATAAAATTACCTTGATACCCATCTCCACCCCACCGTGTGGATCTGTTAATCAGTCTCAGTGTTAATCAGCACTTCAAATGCCAGTGTCTCCAGAAGTGTACGAGCTGAACTTTAAGTTACCCAAAGACGACACAGTTTCATTTTTGGGGGCCCCATCACAAGCTCTAAATTCTGTACATTCTGCGAAGGGGGTGACAACCATCTTTCCTGGAAGTCAGGATGATGCTTCACATGCGTGGGCTATGGCAAAGCTTAAGCACACGCGTGTCCTCCACAGAAGATGCAGACATGTGCGTATAGCATGGTTTACCTCAGTGGACCCAGAATATGCACGTTGATTTCCTCCCCACAGGTTTCTTATTGTGCAAGATGAACGCAGATGTTTTACAAGCCGCTAATAAAGAGACGGCAGAAGAGCTGATGGTATATTCTCCATGAGAGAATGGTTTAAGAGTTCAACAGGCTCTAGAATTCTTTTCCAGATCTGCAAAAAAAGAAAAAGTGACCAGACGTATTTTTGTTTCTTATACCAGTTGCACGTGACGTAGTACTTGTGTAAGAAAGCAGCTTTGAGTGATGTTAGTTTTCTTAACCAACCCTTTCACACACTTACCCGCTGATCGGCTCCTGAGGGGAGACCCCCGGGGAGCAAAGAGCAACAGGATCACACACAAACACAAACCCAGCAGGTGAGCCGGCTGGCGGGATGTCCTGTGCCCCCCCCCCCCCATGACGTTATGTTAACCTCCACAGTGCTTTCTGCTAGGAACACAGGGCAAGTCAGGCACACACCTAGATTCTCCATCGCAACCCGATCTCTCTATCGTTCCCCTTTCTCATGGCCCTGTCTGTGCGTCAGCATCTGTGTAAACGGGAGGGTAATTCACTTGTTGCCCCCCTCCCACCCCCACCCTGCTGTTAGCATGGAAAGGCCAATGGGCGGCTCCAGCCATGACCAGCCTGTTTTCGCTCAGGGCACACAGCAGGCGCTTCATTGGACCAGCTGGCTTGGGATAATTCCTGTTTTGGTGGCGTAATATTCAAAACATTTTTTGCTGCTTGGCTTAAAGGCAGAAATAAGCACCAGGTGAAACTGGAATGCATGGCTCGGTTTCTTGGAATTCTGCTCCAAGCGATAGATTTAATTAAACAGGGAGTTGGTGGTCTGGCTATGTGTGCGTCATCTGCACAATTTCACTGAATAACGATAAGAGTCAGCTTCTTTTGTTTTGTTTTTTTCTCTCACTTGGACCTTACTTGGTGTTTTTGCATATTACAGCCCGTATACTACTAATCGTGTATATTCTACTTCTCTGCCAACCAGTCTCCAAAGCATGTTGCAGTTTTTCAGATTTTTGCACACGTCTTTGCTACTTCCAAGACAGCCAGTGGCTTGCCATGCACTGCAGCAGGTCATGAAAACCAACTTGCAGAGACCTGTCACTTACTTTAGATAGGTAATCCGTCACAGCGATCATTTGGTCAAAGTTACACAATCATTGCAGGGTAATACAGTTTTTTTTTTGTGCACACACCCCCCCCTTTCCTCCCCAGTCGGCTCTGTGCATAACTGTAGTCCACTGACTTCCGGTTTCTACTGCAGCGGTCATACCAGTTTCCTGCTTGTTGGCATGTGCTGTTGAAAATGGCATATTTTTCGCGATGCCTGCAAGATTTACCATGGATAAACGTCATGCACAGAATTGTCGACAGACTTTCACCTGCACCTCCCAGCAAACGGGGGAAAGTGTCAAGTTGTACATATCAAGTTACGTCCACTATTCTAAGAATGCACTGGCTTCTGCATCCTCAGTGGCTGAAACAATATTCGGTACCGATTTACATTAAATATATATGCACGGCAGATTCATCACACAGCTAGAGACAGTCTGCAGATAGGCCATAACTGATCCAGTACGAGTCCTAAAGGTTTTATTCATGTCTTGTGGTTCCACCTCGCAGGCTGATAATTCTCGTGTTGGGTCAATTGAATGAATTCTTGCCTCCACTAATGTCTTCTGGTGCTGTATGCTTGATGATTATACCATACCACATCTGAAGAGCTGAATACTCAGTCAAGATGAGAAGTCTCTGAATCCACCGTCAAGGCTGTGAGCAAACGGCATTTCTCATAACACATGAATAAAACCTTTATGACTCATACTGGATCAGTTTTAAGGCATGGATGCAGACTGTCTATGCAGGTGCATCTCAAAAAAATTAGAATATTGTGGAAAAATTCATTATTTTCCATAATTTAATTCAAAAAGTGAAACTTTCATATACTTTAGATTCATTACACATAAAATGAAATATGTCAAGCCTTTTTTTGTTTTAATCTTGATGATTGCGGCTTACAGCTCATGAAAATCAAAATCCAGCATCTCAAAATATTAGAATATTACAGAAGACCAATAAAAAAAAGGATTTATAATACAGAAATGTCAACCTTCTGAAAAGTATGTTAATTTATGCACTCAATACTTGGTCGGGGCTCCTTTTGCACGAATTACTGCATCAATGCAGCGTGGCATGGAGGCAATCAGCCTGTGGCACTGCTGAGGTGTTATGGAAGCCCAGGTTGCTTCGATAGCGGCCTTCAGCTCGTCTGCATTGTTGGGTCTGGTGTCGCTCATCTTCCTCTTGACAATACCCCATAAGCCACAGAAGGTCATTGTTGAAAGGGCTGACTGTTGGCAGAGTGCTGTATCAAAGCATGTCCATGGAAAGTTGACTGGAAGGGAAAATGTGGTTGGAAAAGGTGCACAAGCAACAGGGATGACCGCAGCCTTGAGAGGATTGTCAAGCAAGGCTGATTCAAGAACTTGGGGGAGCTTCACAAGGAGTGGACTGAGGCTGGAGTCAGTGCATCAAGAGCTACCACACACAAGCGTGCCCAGGAACTGGGCTACAAGTGTTGCATTACTAGTGTCAAGCCACTCCTGAACCAGAGACAACGGCAGAAGCGTCTTACCTGGGCTAAGGAGAAAAAGAACTGGACCGTTGGTCAGTGGTCCAAAGTCCTCTTTTCAGATGAAAGTAAATGTTGCATTTCATTTGGAAATCAAGGTCCCAGAGTCTGGAGGAAGAGTGGAGAGGCACAGAATCCAAGTTGCTTGAAGTCCAGTGTGAAGTTTCCACAGCCAGTGATGATTTGGGGTGCCATGTCATCTGTTGGTGTTGGTCCACTGTGTTTCATCAAGGCCAGAGTCAACCCAGCCGTCTACCATGAGAGTTTAGAGCACTTCATGCTTCCATCTGCTGACAAGCTTTATGGAGATGCTGATTTCATTCTCCAGCAGGACTTGGCACCTGCCCAAAGCACCAAAACTACTAGTAATTGGTTTAATTACCATGGTATTACTGTGCTTGATTGACCAGCCAACTTCCGTAACACCTCAGCAGCGCCACAGGCTGATTGCCTCCATGCCACGCTGCATTGATGCAGTAATTCGTGGAAAAGGAGCCCCAACCAAGTACTGAGTGCATAAATGAACATAGTTTTCAGAAGGTCGACATTTTTGTATTATAAATCCTTTTTTTTTTTTGGTTGATCTTCTGTAATATTCTAATATTTTGAGGTACTGGATTTTTGATTTTCATGAGCTGTAAGCCATAATCATCAAGATTAAAACAAAAAAGGCTTGACATATTTCACTTTATGTGTAATGAACCTAGAATATATAAAAGTTTCACTTTTTGAATTAAATTATGGAAAATAATGAACTTTTCCACAATATTCTGATTTTTTTGAGATGCGCCTATAGCTGTGTGATGAACGTGTCGTGCATATATAGCTAATGTAAATCGTTACCCAAAACCCTAAACATCAGTGACTTATCCATCGTGACAGAAATGTCAGATGGAGAAGCGGAGGATGTTAAGGCAGGTTTATCACCTGAACATTTGAATTAAGGAAAAAAGGGACCATAGTTGAATTCAAAAATCTAAAAGAAAAAAACTAATACATGCAAAAATGCCGGTGCCTGTGATGTAAAAGAAAAAGCCTTACTCACAAAGGGAGGCCCCAAAGCACACAGTCAGCACCTCATACAACACCCTTTTTCTCAACCTCCCATATGCATAAAGAAAGCAGAAAGTTCCCCTAACTGTGACTCAAACGAGGATGCTGAACAAATGATACCAAGTAAAAACATTTTATCTATATGGCTGTACAATTTCCACTGCCAACAACAGCTTGTTTTGTACGACTCTAGTCATGACTTACTTTCATTTACCAGTCAGTCGTCATTGCTTACTGGCAAATGGAGTTGTAGTACTTGAGAAAGCATTTGGCCTGGAGTCCATATTTCTAAGGTCTCAGACTTCACAGCATAATGACTGAGACTTGACTCAGTCACAGACAGCACGGGCTTGTGATAATTTAGTTACAAGACTTTTTTTTTCTACATTTTTGAATTGAATATCAAACGTCCCCTGAGGAGATCAATAAAATGCAATCTAATCCCATTTCTGTTATAACCCGCCTGGTGGGGATTTTGTGTGTGTGTGTGTGTGTGTGTGTGTGTGTGTGTGTGTGTGTGTGTGTGTGTGTGTGTGTGTGTGTGTGTGTGTGTGGCTAATCTCACATACTACTGGACCTACTACTACTACGTTTGGCTGCTCCAGTTAGGGGTCGCCACAGCGGATCATCCGTTTCCATCTTGTCCTCTGTCACACCAGCCACCTGCATGTCGTCCCTCACCACATCCATAAACCTCCTCTTTGGCCTTCTTCTTTTCCTCTTCCCTGCCAGCTCCATATTCAGCATCCTTCTCCCAATATACCCAGCGTCTCTCCTCCACACATGTCCAAACCATCTCAGTCTTGCCTCCCTTGCTTTGTCTCCAAACCGTCCAACCTGAGCGGTCCCTCTAATATACTCGGTCCTAATCCTGTCCTCCTCCGTCACTCCCAATGAAAATCTTAGCATCTTCAACTCTGCCACCTCCAGCTCCGCCTCCTGTCGTTTCGTCAGTGTCACTGTCTCCAAAACATATAACATAGCTGGTCTCACAACCATCTTGTAAACCTTCCCTTTAACTCTTGCTGGTACCCTTCTGTCACAAATCACTCCTGACACTCTTCTCCGCCCACTCCACCCTGCCTGCACTCTCTTCTTCACCTCTACTGCACTCCTCATTACTTTGGACAGTCGTCCCCAAGTATTTAAACTCATACGCCTTCATCACCTCTACTCCTTGCATCCTGACCATTCCACTTTCCTCCCTCTCATTCACGCATAGGTATTCCATCTTGCTCCTACTGACTTTCATTCCTCTTCTCTCCAGTGCATACCTCCACCTCTCCAGGCTCTCCTCAACCTGCACCCTACTCTCACTACAGATCACAATGTCATCCGCAAACACCATCATCCACGGAGACTCCTGCCTGATCTTGTCCGTCAACCTGTCCCATCGCCATTGCAAACAAAGGGCTTAGAGCTGATCCTTGAGGTAATCCCACCTCCACCTTGAACTCATCTGTCATTCCAACCGCACACCTCACCATTGTCACACTTCCCTCATACATATCCTGCACCACTCCTACATATCCTGCACCACTCCTACATATGTCGCTGCAACTCCCGACTTCCTCATACAATACCACATCTCCTCTCTCGGCACCCTGTCATATGCTTTCTCTAAATCTACAAGGACACAATGTAACATTGTGTCTTCGCATACTACTGGACCTGTCCGCCTAAATCTTTTTGTGCACAGTTACAACTGTATGAGGAATAACTTCTCGTGGTTGAGTTGATCCAAAACCTTTGGGGAAAAAAGTGTTTTCACTATCGCCGCTCGCTCTCTTCATTCACTCTAGGTCATTGGATCAACACTGCCTGATCTAAATCAACGGTGCGCATGCGCGACTCACATCTGCGGTTTCGTCAGATCGGGCAGCGAGTGTCCAAACATTATGCATGAGTTGTGAAAGTAATCGAGAAGCCGATCGTGTTTCACAAGTCAGCAAATAGTTCATTGCTGATCTTAGCATAGGAGAACTGGAGAAACATTGGATGAACCATAAATAATGTAGCAAACTCGGGGGGCAGTACGGGAGCTGCCGCAGCCGGGACGTGAACCCCTGTATCCTGCACCACAGCCGACAACGTTAACCTGTCAACTAAAGAGTCCGACCCGTTAGCCAAGGGCCAACGTGTCTAGCCTACTTATCCGTGCACGTTACACTATCCCCCATCTTCAGGAAGCGCGTCCCCGCGCTTCAGCATATCCGCTCCCTCACGCCTCTGGGCGCACGCGCTTCCGATAACCTCGCGGTCTCACCATCCCACTTCTGACACCAATGTAGCGAATTAGGAGGGCAGCCCGGGAACCGCCACAGCCGGGACGCGAACCCGTATCTCCTGCACTGCGGGCGACAACCTTAACCAGTCGACTAAAGGGTCCGACCCGTTAGTTACTTATCCGTGCACGTTACAACAATTTGCCTTATTCACCTCGCCGCCACGCGGAAGAGCCATCATTTCCATCGTTAAAACTCCGCTATAAAAACAGTTTCAAAAGTAGGATTAATCAGCCACAGCTGTAAATCCTCTCAGTAGCTACAATAAAGCGTTTCCCGTGGCCGAGCTATGTTTTCCTACAGTTGTTTTATGAATGAAAGTCAATCAGCAGAGCAGCCGTTTGGCTTGATTAATTTTATATCATGAAACCCGCGGCGGTTAAACACATTTGAAGTCTTTTAATAAGGGCTCTGAAATTATGACAGCCTGGGACACGTTCAATCTGAAAGTGGTGTGCACCATTTTGCTACAGTTTCTCATCTGAACAACATGTTTGCTCGAAATGGTGCTCAACGGGCTTTGAGTTATGTTTTCTCTCGGTGGGCGTGTCAGAGGTATCAGCCAATCAGCAGCGACGTCTATATAAACCCTGCCCCCCGGATCCAACTAAAGCCCTTTACAAATGCGTCCACTTCAACAGCTGAGGACATTAGAAGACATGTTTGCATCTTTTTCTATTATATATACCATTATGGAGTGACACCTTCATAAACTGTTCTACTCCACTCTTCTCCTCTAAATATGTATAATGGTAGATATTATGACATCATAACACAACAGAGATCAGCAATAATGATAGGCTGAATAAAATAATTACCTCGCACGGATTGTGACAGTCTCGAAGGTAAGAAGTGGATTATCCTCACCTGAATTATTCACCCGAAATGTTTGCCTTGTCATCCTGAAATGTGAGGCAAATATTGGCTCATTATAATTAGGAACCAGTTTACACATACCCCTTCACTCGGTTGGGGTGTTCTGGATGCCAAGGACAGTGACTTAACATTGAGCAGTTTTTTTTTGTTTTGTTGTAGTATCAAAACATATAAACCGATTTAATCAGGCTCCGAAAAGTCTTCGAAAAGAACACAGTGAGTGGCCTTCTCTACTGCCATTATTGCAACACTTGCGTAACACAACAGGGTGTTCAACGTGCCACCGTTTCCCTTTAAACAAGTGCTTTTGTTACGGCTCTCAAATGGAGACCAGAGACCAGTCTAGCGAAACCCAGAGGCAGACGGACACGGAGTACTGAGAAACCCGAAGGCAATTTTAATGCAGGATAAAATAAATAAACTGCCACAAAATAATAACAGGGGAATCCAAGGTGGGGAGGGGGGAACCACAACAGTTGTGGTACCTCTTGTCGGGGCTGGACCAGATCGCTGTCATTTCATACTAGACTTGGTCGCATCAGTGCGAGGGTCTGCCTAGGAGGCTGCACATCCATAGGCTGACAGGCAAAACTGTTTTATTAGGTGGATTTTTGAGCTTGAGCTCTGCATATTGACCCCCCCCCCCAATATTTCCCGGTCAGTTGACTTGGGCGCTGTGCAAAAGTCTCACAACGGCAGGAAAAACACTGGTTTTTCTGTCCGTGGGTGTGTGTCCGTTGCTAACCTGGCACACTGGGCCTGTCAGCCTAACAATGTTTGTGCACAGTTATGCCTGTATGATCGGGGACCTCTCGTGGTTGCGGTGATTTAAAATCTTCGAAAAACCTTTTATACCCCAATTGAGTGCTAACTCCCCGGCTGGTTTTTCACCTGAGTCCGAGCACCAGAGAAGGGCCGACACACCTGGCGGGGATCTGCACTCTACTGAGTTCACTCTTCCAGTTATTATTGTCCTTATTATAACGGTAGACTATTACAGTTACAGTCGCGATGTTTAATTGGACCTGCACTGTTCTGATGTCAGCCTTTACAGATGTTTTGGCCCCAGCGGTCTTGAGTTGAACTTGATAAGCTTTGGTCTCAGTCTTTGACTCGGACTTGGTCTGACCTTGGGTGGTCTTGACAACAAAGCTAACCTTTACTTCTCTCTGGGTTTGCCGACACCAGCGGACTAACACCCAAACATACATTTGAACATTGACTCTACACTACTTGCAAAATTCTATAGTATTTCAAATAAAACATATGACATAGTAGTTTGAACATGGTTTCGTAAGGACTGTTTATGATTATGGCGGAGGCAAACCATGCAAATGATCTCAATGGAGTTCATGTCTAATTTTAAGAAGGGGGGAAAAACCCCCCCTGAATCGAACAAACATTTGCCACTGACACTTTAGACTTACATGTCAGTAGTCTACTCTGCTGCAGGCAAGCTTTTTCTGTTCAGCAGCCATCAGGGCCATACATAGTGCTCACTCAGAGTATTCTGGGATACATTCCATTCAATACCTCGTCATAGGTCCACGTTTAAATGCAACCTAATTGAAAACCTCAGCGGCCATGGCAAAGCCAGGGCCTATATTTCAGTGCCGGGAATGGCCACCGCCAAACAGCCAAGCCTTTTGATATAGTGCATTAATGCACAGTGGGGAATGTCTATACAACCCGTGACAGCTCTGTATACTGTGGCGTGTTCGGCAGTATAGGTTGCGCTGGAAGCATTAAGGCCGCTCGCGGCTGTATCATCGTTATTTGTGACTGCACGCCAAGCCTTTGATTTAAGAGCGATGTTTGAATTTACGTTGGAACGTTATAGCCTTTTACTGTGCCTTACAGTTCAGAATGTTATTTTAAGGAATCTCGCTAACCCAAACAAAGTGATGGGTTTAAATGAAATAAAAGTGCCTGGCTGGGCACAGACCAGTGGAGCATGATTCCTAGAGAGTGCTTTCCCACGTGTGGGCGGGCGGATCAGTTGGACGGGAGCAAGTAGCGGCCTGTGCTGGTGTTTGACTCCGGGAGGGGAGGGCATACTTTGGAACAGTTTCCTGCCAAGTCGAGGCACCGACGGACCTCCCACCGGTGTATTTCTTTTTTTTTCCCCCTTTCTTCCCCCCCCCCCCCCCCCCTCCAACATGCAGCCTGGGAAATGGTGCAGTCAGCTGCTAACCTGTAGCAGGCCTGGACACTTTCTGATGATATGCTTCTTCACATCCACAACCTCAGGAACCTATGGGAGGTATACATCCCAGATCGGTCCATGGTGGAAAAAAGATTACGTGGAAGATGGTCCGCACCGGGGGCTATATAATGTTTCTTGATGATGAGATAGCAAGATGCTTTACTTATTCAGAAGATGCGCACACACATACGTACGCACGCACATCAGTCTAGTCAACCTGGACCCGATCCATTAAAGGGATTAAGTGACTGACGACCTGAACAGTCACTTTAATTGAAGATTAGCTGATGAAGACATATTAATGCTTAATGGGTCTATTCTATTTATAACTTGCTGTGCACCCTCTGCCACCAGTAGTAATAGTGGTAGTGGTACGTGCAAACAGTCCTGGTTGACCTGCAAGACCCAATACCAGACCATCAATCATTCAAAACTAGCGACTCTGATAATTCATCAAATCATGCATGTGAAAAGAAAAAAAAATGCTCACTCCCTTTTTTATTCTCTTCATCTCCATTTTTTTTAATGGAAATCCTGATCTATGTGGTCTGTGGTTGCACAAAATGATATTTTACATTGTGGCCTACTCTATATTATACTGTTTGACTACTGTGCTTCATGTTCCCATTGAAATGACTTCCGCTTACTAACACACACACACACACACACACACAAACCATTAATTGCTACAAACCAATACCACAGTGCTGCTTAACTGATGGTTTGTGGAAGTAGGCAACATGAGTTGGCTATAAGGGTTTCACTGACAAGCAGCACGGATTAGATGTCAATGCTGAGAAGGAAAGAAAAAAAAAGCCTTGTCAACTCCGGAGACCGGAGTTCAAAGTCTATGGGGGGAAGTTCACACTTTGCACAGAGATAGGGAAAAAATGCATGCGATACAGCATTGTACCATTTGATAAACCAATGTTTTAAAATATATGTCATGGTACAATACTTCACCCAACCATTGAATCGGTCACCAATCAAACATCATGAAGCCCATTTCAGAAAATCAGTGCATGATTCTTAATTGATGTAAATTCTTTGCACAGGTGCAAAAATGCACAAGGAATATACATCAAAGAATAAGTTTGATATACAAGAAAAGAAAAAAAATAGACACCAAAAGTATAGAAACTTAGTGCTGCCGATAACATGCATGGTTTTCACACCATGTACCAGAATCTTTTTAAAAAGTACATGTTACAGCAGTGTTGTTCCACATCTAATGTCCCCTTAGCCCATTTATAACCCTTTTTTGCTGCAAACTGCATCAACAGTTTCCTTAAAGTTTAAACTAAGCCGGCCATAAATCCACACCAGTGACCTCCTCGGTCCCGGAAACATTTGAATGCATGCGTTTACCAAGGCCCTTTGCTGTGACAATTTGCAAGTGGTCTGCAGGTTTTTGACACTGCAGGTCCCACCGGGTACCGTCATGGGTTCACAGAGTGCAACATTTGTGAATGAAGCGCTCTTCCATTTATGGTGTGGTTAAAGTTGTCAAAGCTAGTGGAACTTAGCCATACTTTTACCCCCACCCCCACCCCAAACCCCACCCTTAAGTTTCAGCTTTAACATGTAATGTGACCAGGCTCGTGTCCTTTGACTACATTTAGTTTGCTGACTCACGGTGATAAAGCTAATAAAACTTTGAGGCCAAACTCGAGTTTTCTGTGTAAATATCGAATAATTTCATCTTCAGTCGTGTTGCTGCCCTCGAGTCCGGTTTACTTATCAGTGACCAAACAACCGTTTTGTTGCCGCAACATTGTGTCAGTTGTGCCTCTCACTCATGATTAATGGTGATAAAGGCTTTGTCACCCGGCTTCAATGTGGCAACTCAAGAACGACCATTGAACGATGCTCCTCTAATCTTAGCTTACAAACGCTGCAGATTGCGCAGCAACAACTCCTACAAAGCCAGTTATTTTCTATTATGTTGACTTTTTTATTATTACCCTAAATGATTTTAAAACGCACACGCACACAAGGCTATTTCTCATCACTCCATGAGTCATAGTATCAAGTGGTGGACAGAGCTCATCTTTGGTTTAAGAGGTGCCGCCCTGAAAACAGTGTGTTGGATGTCCGATGGGCAGAAACTGTCAGCTTTTTGTGTGTGTGTGTGTGTGAGAACTCACACCTGATCCTTAGTCCGGGCAGAATGAACCCCGCAGTCATGGCTGTGGCTTGTGAGGTGTGAAAGACTGCATGTTTCACACCTCCTGGCGTAAAATGCAAACAATGCCGCTGCTGGCCGGCCAGCCAGGGTGGGGGGCAGGGGCAGGGGGGGGGGGAATTAGCCGGTGGCGTATTGTTCAATGGGAGAGCGCAGACCGCTGGCGCTGGTGAACAAACAGAGCGGCCACATCAAAAGACGGAGGGCGTGAACCGGGGCTGGACCACTGACTGTAAGGTCAGACAGGCAGGCCATTTTCCAAAATGAAACAGTTGAACGTACGGAAGTTTATCCACCCAGTCCATTTTTTTAGGAAAAAGAACCAAAACAGGAGATGAGGGCACTCCTCGTATTTATTTCAGAACATTGTTGCTTTAAAAATCTGTAGCTGATTAATCTGTTTTGTGTTGGTTTGCTGTATGTTCAGTTTGGGAGAAGCGTCCTTAAAACGAAGGCTTTTCACTGGACGTACTCAAATTCATTTTGGTCCCTTTTAAATGGTTTTGATCACCCCCCCCCCGTTACTTCTGTGATATAGGATGGATGAACAAAGAGGTGGACTGGAATAACATGACATGATACGTGACGTGTAAGGTGCCTTGTTTGACTTGTACTGTTTTGTTTATTTGATCTCTATGCATTGGCATTTCTTTTCTTCTTTTTTCCACTTTTGTTTTGTCTTGAAAGTTTTGGTTTGGTTTGGTTTGATTGATAAAGTATAAGAAAGGGGTAGGACCAGAAAAGTTCTTTACTTCATCCTATGCCCTTTTCCAACATGGTCCAGGTATTACTTGTGTTGTTACAGAGAGTTTGCAAAAATACCTCAGACGTTCAGTCAGTGAGTGAATGAGATGACCCTTGTGAGCTGCCCGCTAGCCCTTCGGCGACCCTTGTGAAAAGACCAACATGTGTTGCATTTCACCCCAGTTAGCCGCTACTAAATCAGCACCAACTGAGTTTTTAGGTCCACGCTGGACCAAGTTGAGCGGTTCAGACGATATTGAGAAACGGGTTTACAGGATGGGAGAGGATCCCTCCCTGCACGGTGCACCGCTGCAAAATGACACCGTCTCAGACCAGACTCCACCCATTGTTCGCAGCATGGAAGCATTTTGCTCATTAGCGATTTCCGTGTCCGCGAGAGGCAACAGCGCCCCCAGTTTGACCTCACTGTGACCCTTGACCTACATCTGCTGTCGCCTTCAGTGACGTCACATGTAGTGTCGCGGTAGGTGAACAGTTTTAAGATGGGTACGGTCAACATGGACGATATTGCATGATCGATATTTTATCTGCAGCAGGTGGAATTTATTTATTTTCAAGGAAAAACGTTGCTTGGAGAACAGACACAAATGTTTTGTGAGCTACGTACATGTCAGAAATCTCAAAATCTCCGAACAGCGAGCTCATTTTAATTACAAACAAGTGTTGTAATTTCAAATCGTTCAGGAAAAAAAAACCCCCATAGTGGTTGCTCCCGTCATCAGGGTTATAATCCAATTAGCAAAGAGCGGTGTTTCTATGCTAAATATCTGCAAAGTAGCCCATTACGTTAGCTGTGCTAAATAAGTTTGAATGTTAGTCAACAGTCTGTTCTTAACTATAATTGACACTGAAAATAGATGCGTGCACATTCTCAACCAAGCCCTAAAAGGTCCACTTTTCTGGGGTAATTATGGTGCTAACTGATGATGCTAATACTGCACTTAATATTGACCTAGAGAGCAAAAACAACCCTAAACTGTCTAAAGCAGTCGTTATTACTGTACCTGTCCCGTAAAAAACAGCCATCTCTACGTGTCTCTCTTCCACTTCACATGCCTCCTTTGTATGAGGGGGACACTAGTATTTATTCTAGTTTATTCTTGTTTTATTCCTCTGTTTATCACTTTATTTTATTTTTTGCTTGTTGTCCTTCCTTAGATTCCATCCATCCATCCATTATCTGAACCGCTTATCCTGCTCTCAGGGTCGGGGGATGCTGAAGCCTACTACAGCAGTCATTGGGCGGCAGGTGGGGAGACACCCTGGACAGGCCGCCAGGCCATCACAGGGTCAATTCACCTGACTTACATGTTTTTGGACTGTGGGAGGAAACCGAACCCAGGACCTTCTTGCTGCGAGGCGACTGCGCTAACCCTTGTAGTCAGCCCCTTTAGCTGAGCGGTTGGCGATGTAGCCTTGTGATGCAGTGCACCTCGTATCGGATCCCGTAGCGGGCATCCTTAGATTGCCCCCCAAAGAAAACTCCTATGGAGGCATTTTGTTTCACTGATATGTAAAACGCATCAAGGACAAGATTTTGCGAAGGAAAAACCCATTCGTGCCCAACCAGAAAGTCTGGCTGAGACAAAACCATTGAGCGTAAAAGATCGCTAAAGGGCGGGTTTTTATCTTTATAGTGTCTCAAAGCTTGCGTTAAATGGAAATATTGCAATTTTTATTCATTTGAATTCCACATGATGGGACTTTAACATGAAAAAACACGTTATTCCCTATTTAAGAACACACGCTGCACTACAGTTTGGAGAAATACAAGCTTGTGGTGATACACAATGGAGAATCGATTCACCAGAGGCCGCTGCTCCTTTAAGGAAGACGTTCACAGTTATGACGTAAGCACGCTTTAGAGTTTCCTAGGAAGTGGAGCCATGTTTTCGACAGCCTAGCTATTTAGCTTGTTGCCACGTGGGATTGTGCTGTATCGGTGTTGTTTTGTGTGGTGAGTAAACGGGATTCACTCGACTCGATCACTCCGTCTCATCATTCCTGAACTCCCACATTGGTGACCCCACACGTTGACAACGAGCATGTCGGCCCAAAGCGATGACAGCACCGCTCCGGCTGATGCTAACGGTATGGCTCATGTTAGCGCTAGCATCTCAGCAGCGACGGTGAAGTTGCCCGATTTTTGGCAGCACAGTCCCCGGCCATGGTTTCAGCACATTGAAGCCCAGTTCGAGCTGGGAGGACTAACACGGGACGTTACGAGGTATTTCCATGTGGTGGCGTTGTTAGATGCCCAGACAACGGCCCGAGCTATGGGGCTACTGGAAGCCCCGCCCCCCCGGCTGTGGGAAAATATGGCACACTCAAGGCATTCCTTTTGCAGCTCTTCGAGCTGTCGGAGATGGAGAAGGCGGATCGCCTGTTGTCACTCAACGGAGTCGGCGATGGCAAACCTTCTGAGCTGCTGGAGAAGATGTTGGCCGTTTTGGGCTCGGCGGACCCCTCCTTCATTTTCACCCATTTTTTCTACGGCAGCTCCCAGCGCCTGTGCACACAGCGCTAGCCGGCTCCCCCCTCTCCTCCACCAAAGACTACCGCGCTCTGGGTGCGGAAGCGGACAGGATTTTCATCGCCAACCGGTAGCAGCTCGTTCAAGCCCCTGCCTCTGGAGGACGCAGCGGGCACCGTGGCTGCGGTGGCTGCCCGCCGCCAGCATGACAGCGGGCTGTGTTATTACCACAAAAGGTTTGGTGCCAGGACCAAGCAGTGTCGCCCGCCATGCAGCTTCAGCGTCCAGGGAAATGCCAGGGCCGGCGCTCAATAGCAGCTATGAGCGCCGGCAAGAACAGCAGGCTGTTGTTTATTAAGGACGCCTTATCTGGCCGGCGGCTGCTGGTCGATTCGGGCGCTCAGCGTAGCATCCTGCCTGCATCGGCCATGGCCAGCGGTCAAGGCCCCCGGATGGATGCTGCGAATGGCACGCCCATATGTACCTACGGGACCAGGTATGTGGAGGTGTGTTTCGGCGGGCGGCGTTTCGGCTGGGACTTCGTTATGGCCGCGGTGTCGGTTCCCCTCCTGGGCGCGGACTTCCTGTGCGCCTTCAGGCTGCTGGTGGATGTGGCAAACGGTCGCTTGATCGATGCTGTCTTTTTCGCTACATACCTGTGCACACTGGGAGGTGCAGGGACGCTCGGCCTGTCAAACATGCTCGCCGCCGGAGATACGTGTCAATGATTGCTCGCAGAGTTCCCTGACCTCACCACACCTACGTTCTCGTCAGCGGTGGCCAAGCACGGCTTGGAGCACCTGATTGCCACCGACGGCCCCCCGGTCTACGCACGTGCTCAGCGCCTCGACTCTGCTAAGCTCGTGATCGCCAGGGAGGAGTTTGCCACCATGGAACGCCTCGGCATTGTGCGCCGCTTGGACAGCCCGTGGGCCTCCCCCCTGCACATGGTTTCTAAGGCTGACGGCGATTTTCGTCGCCTGAACAACGCCACAACCCCCAACCGGTACCCCGTCCCGCACATACAGGACTTCTCCGCCCGCCTGGCGGGGCCACCATCTTTTCCAAAGTAGATTTGGTGCGGGGCTTCCACCAGGTACCGGTCCATCCTTGGGACGTGCCCAAGACAGCGGTCATCACGCCGTTTGGACTCTTCGAGTTCCCGCGGATGCCCTTCGGCCTCAAGGGGGCAGCGCAGACGTTCCAGCGGCTGATGGACTCTGTGCTACGGGATATGCCGTTATTGTTGGTTTACTTGGACAACATTCTCATGGCCAGCGCGTCCGCGGAGGAGCACCTGACGCACCTCCAGCAGTTGTTTGAGCGGCTCAGTGCGCATGGACTCATAGTCAGCCGAGCCAAGTGCCAGATCAACGGTCATCCCATCGACTACCTCGGCCACCGCGTCTCCCCGCAAGGAGCCGTTCCGCTTCCTGCCGGAGTGGATGCCATCGCCAGTTTCCCACGCCTCAGCACCGTGAAGTCCCCGCAGGAGTTCCTTGGCATGGTGAACTTTTATAACAGGTTCATTCCCTGCGCGGCTCAGTGCATTTGGCCCTTGTATGAGGCCCTGCGGGGCAAGGAAGCCAAGGGGTGGTAGACTGGTTCCCACCAAGGCTGCGCTGGCCAACGCCGCTTTGCTGGCGCACCCTCCCCCCACCGCCCCGATTGCCCTCACGACCGACGCCTCTGACTATGCGGTCGGGGCGGTGTGTGAACAGTGGGCGCCTGGCAGCCCCTTGCCTTCTTTAGCAAACAGCTTAAAGACAATGAGAGGAAGTACAGCACTTTTGACCGGGAGCTCCCTGGTCTCTTCCTTGCTACCAGACACTTCAAGTTCCTGTTTGGAAGGCCGCCATTTCACCGCTTTTGTCGACCACAAGCCACTGACATTTGCCATGGCCAAGACCTCCGAGCCGTGGTCCGGGCGCCATCAGTGTCAGCTCTCTGCCATCTCAGAGTTTACCATGGACATCCGGCACATGGCTGGCAAGGACAACTGGGTTGCCGACTGCCTCTCTCGGGTGGTGGCAGGGTCCGTTCACTTGGGACTTGATTACGCTGCCATGGCTGCAGACCAAGCCGCTGATGCGGACATCCAGGCCTATCGGACGGCTGCGGTTGGAGGATGTGGTGTTTGACAGCGCCAACGTCACGCTCCTCTGCGACGTTTCCATGGGCCAGCCCCGCCCCATGATGCCCACCGGCTGGCGGCGCTGTGTTTTTGACATTATCCATGGCCTTTCCCCACCCAGGTGTGAAGGTGGCCACTAAGCTGGTGGGGGCCAAGTTCGTCTGGCCTGGCCTCAGGAAGAATGTCAAGACCTGGGCTGACTCCTGCATTCCAAGGTACACTGTCATACTAAAGCCCCCTTGGCACCATTCCTGGTGCCCGAGAGGTGTTTCGATCATGTGAATGTGGACCTGGTGGGCCCCCTCCCCCCCTCCCACGGGTTCACCAGGTGGCCGGAAGCTGTTGTCCTGTCATCGACCACGTCTACTGAGGTGGCCCGGGCGTTCATCGTGTCCTGGGTAGCCCGTTTTGGCACGCTGGCCGACCTCACCTCCGACAGGGGCCCATAGTTCATGTCGGAGCTCTGGACTGCAGTCGTGGAGGGGCTGAAGCTCCACCGCACCATGGCATACAACCCGCAGGGCAACGGACTTTGTGAGCGGTTTCATCGGTCTATGAAGGCCGCTCTTCGTGCCAGCCTCACGGACAGCAACTGGGTCGACCGTCTCCCGTAGGTCATGCTCGGCCTTCGCTGCGCCCCCAAGGAAGACCTCCAGTCCCCGTCTGCCGAGCTGGTTTATGGCCAGCTGCTGCGTGTCCCAGGGGAGTTTCTCCCGGACGCCGTGGCCCCCTGGTCTGCAGCTTCTCATCAGGCTGTGGCCCGGGACGGTGCCAACGCTTTCACTCCGATCCCTACATCTCACCATTGCCTCCCTCAGTCCTATGTACCCAAGAATCTGCTGTCGGCCAGGTACGTCTTTATCCGCCCCAACAGCCACTGTATTCCCCTGTAGCCCCCCTACCACGGGCCCTTTCGCGTCCTGGAAGCGGGGCCTGAGAACTTTGTGGTGGACATGAGGGACAAGCCGGCGCGGTCTCGATGGACCATCTCAAGCCTGCCCATTTGGACCTGGGTGAGCCGGTCGAACTGGCCCTGCCCCCACGGCGGGGATGCCCCCCTTCTTAGGCCCTCGGCCCAGCCTCAGCCCCTGCCAGGGCTCCGGCTGTGTCGCCTGCCCCTGACCCCATACCCTTGCAGCGCAGCCGTTTTGGCCGCCTGGTCCGCCCCCCAAGACGTTGACTGTTCGCCTGTTGGCTGTTTGTTTCATTGAGTACTGTTGTGTTACATTACTGTTTTGCATTTTTTCATGATGGTGAATTCTGGGGAGGCCTGTGTGGTGATACACAATGGAGGATAGATTCACCAGGGGCTGCTGCTCCTTTAAGGATGACGTTCACAGTTATGACGTAGGCAATTATGACATCCACCCATCAACCAATCTCCAACTTTTAGCGGCGCAGCGCTAAGGTTAATCAGTTAGCTAGCTAGCAACACGCCCACTTTTCAATGATCAAATCAAACTCCTCCCAGCGTCATGTCCCGCCTACTTATTCCATCTCACTTGGAAATACGTCATGATACAGAAATCCTCTCGAAATGCCGTGTCAGCCGGACATTAAGTTCCCCCTTTAAAATTGAAATGCCAAGGAAAGAATGCAAAAGCGTCGACAGATAATGAAGTTTCTGCAGAATTACACTGGAAACAAGCCTTCGTGTGGGCTCCAAGACCAACCAAAGGTGAAGTCTTTGTGTATTTGCATGGGCACACACAACTGTATGTACATATGTGGTGTGGTGTGTTGAGTCAGTTGGTATGTGTAGCCACCTATAGCTTCCTCCGGAATGAGATGGAGGGAAACTCAGTCATCCTTTACCATGAGGGGTATCAGGTTGTCCAGGATTCCAATTTTCTTTGTTTCCCGGTTGCTGGGCGGGCATCCCCGGTTCATTCATTACCTTTACGTCCCAGCAGGTTCTGCGTGGGTGTTGATTTATGACAAATGCATTCCTGTCCTAAAGAACAGGGAGAAGCTGTTGACGGAGGTTCTTTTAATGGGGTTTTCGTTTGTTTAACCCTCTCGCTCTCCCTTCAGATCTAACCTCGTCTCAGATGGGAGTGTTCAACTGGAGAAACAGACATCGTAACGATAGATGATTTGCGGTTTCACACCATGTTTTGTTTGCACTTGCAGGACTTTCCTTATGAGGTGGCACAAACCGCTTTGGGCAACAGCAAGGCTAGATTGCTAATGGGAGGAGTTGAGCAAAAGGGGCGTTTTTCAGGGACAATAGAGGTAAGTATGGCCAGAGGGTACCAGTTACAGGAGCCTGGCCAGCTAAAACACCACGACAGGCAACTAAAAGAGATGAGAATCCATTGGAGAGACATTACACAACTAGTTCGTAGGATATACTACGAGGTTATTGTAGACCATCTGCTCCGCAGTGAAACTTGGGACATAGGCAGAGCTTGACGTTTCAGACTTTTAATCTATGCAGAAAGCCACTACACCATGTGGACCTCTGGGCAAGGCACTGGTGTTCTCCCCGTCGCCCTGCTGCAGCCAGATTATGATCACATGCCCAACACAGTGTGCATGGATGATATACAGTACGGGTATAACGGCTTCAGCGGCTCGTCAACAGTCGTAACTGTTGACGAGCCAGCTGTCAAAAGTTAAAGAAGTCTTCGTCTTACACCAATTCGCTCATGAGTCATGTTTCAACAATACAAAACCTTTGCGTGTTAATTACAATGGCTGGAAACCATCCTTCTGAAGATGGAACGGTACATGCCAATGTATATATGGCAGGTGGTGACGACTTGAAAAGGAATGCGAGCTTACATGAAGCACTGGCTTTTGGTGGTGAACTGTAATTGCACATATACAGTACACAGCTCATTTGTGGTTGTGTGTGTGTGTGCAAATGAACCGAGTGTATTGAGTGAAAGCGTGAACACATTATCCGTGGGTCCAGTCTGCCGTTGTAACTAAGGTAGTGATGCAGAAAATCCAGGGTTGGCCTCAGTGTATAGCAGAGGGTCATGCGTGCACTTCACTACTTGTTGTGTGACAAGAAAACACAGCGAGGGAACTTCTGCCAGACTAAAACATTTATTCAAGTCCACTGCACTTTCCTTTAAGACCCTCAGAGGTGCAAAGTTCAAAAGGAGTGTTTTACAAGAAAAAGTTAGAATGGAGTCGTTCAGAACACACGCACACACACAGTGTGGAGGTAAACATTCAACATTCCAAGGAGTCTTGCAAAACAAATTTCACATCCTCTTTTACACCAAAAAGTTTGGAAATCTAGCATTTGTCACCGTTTAACTATACAGCCATGCTTGATTTGCACATAGTCTTAAATGACAGTAAGCCATCAAATAAAGAAATGGAAGAATACATCAGCCTCATTTCTCAGTGTACTCTAATTAGACATTGTGTTCACACTAATGAGCCGCTTGCCTCACAACAATAAGTGATTGGCGGTCATCCCTTTTTCCTGCATATTGTGGATTAAAAAAAAAAAGGGTTATGAGCTTTACATTACAGGAACATCATCCTCTCTGATAGCTGCTAACAACCCTTGAACGGAAGATGAAGAGTCGATTGAGCTGGTCTGCAACTAAAACCGTATTTTTTTTTTATTTTTATGTGAGCCGGAAAGACAGTTGTAACACTAGGTACTTCCCAACAGTGTGCAGCACCACAGGGGCCCCTCTCAGGGTGCGCCTATGTCCTCTCAAAGAACAAAAAAAAAAGGGAAGTAGATAGTATGAAACCCATGATGCCTTCTGCCTCTTAGGTCAAATGAAGTGTGTGTGTGTGTGTACGTGTGTGTGTGTGCGCGTTTTCCATCAAGATAACTGAAAATACACCGTTTCCACCTTTGCATGTTTCCCACTCAGATCCGCGTCTTCAGTCTTGTGTGGTTGCAGCGGCTGCTGTAAGACAGAGCAGCACAGCGGGGGGTCTGCAACACAAACAGAGAAGGGAGAGAATGTGTCAGAGGGCCGATATGACTGTTCATAATCATACAGGCTTTTTCACATAGACACCTCGGTTATGTGCTCGTGGCTTCACGTTTGAATCACCACTTTCACGTTACAAGTTACGCCTAAAAAAGGAGCGAGGGGGGGGAGGGAGAAAAAAAAACTGTAGTTGTTAAAGCAGATTGGTCCGGAAACGGAGGTATCAGAGACAGGCAAACGCTATCTTTTCAGGGTTTTAATGGGATAAATCATCGCGAGGGGATGCCCGAGGAGCCAGTCGTCTCTTTTGCTTGTTAATTTTATGTCCTCACATGATGTTCAAGTTGAATAGACCGTCTCCACGGTGGATGGGATCTTTGGGATGCCTTGCCCATTCGCACAACGGTGTGGATTACAACAGTGTCCAAACACCCCCCCCCCTTTCTTTACCGGACCCTTATGCAATAAAAAAACATCTTGAAAATATGACACCCGGGGGGTCAAAAGCCCGGTACAACCCTGCACTCTAACCTAATCCAGCTCAGCATTCACTGCTGTGTTGTAAGTAGGGAGATGCACCGCAACACAAAAAAAAAAGAAAAAAGAAAAGAGGCTAGGCAGAAAATGAGACCGAGATCTGTTTGCTGATGTTGGATGTTTGGTGTGTAGGCTGTGAAAGTAGACAGAGCGTTTCCCAAAAAGGTACCGGCAGCTATAAACAGTCAGGTCTAAACGAACCCTTCAGTGGCCGAGGGACTCCCGCCAGATGCCGCGTTCCTGTAGCCCTGTTGATGGCCTCCATTATTGCCCCACGTACGGGGCGTTACGTGGCCCGCATTGGGGCTCTGGTGCAGCTCGCTGCCTGTAAAAGGAGGCAGGCCACGCCCCGGCCAAAGTGTATTTTAAGGAGGCTGACCGAGCAGCGAAAGGAATGTGAGCGGGATGGAAGGGGAGGCAAGAACGGAGCCCAACTGGCAAGTTGCCCCGCTGCGTCTCACGTGATGTTGCCCTATTTCTGGAGGTTTGGTATCCGAGAGTGGCCCGGCTAAAACTGGCACAGGGGTGAAATGTGTTAACCGCTGACACACGATCACATGTGCCATGCGGTGTGCGGCCTTAATTAGTGCGCAGTGGGCAGGCGTTTCGTGCGCTAATGTTTAAACCCCGTATCTTCACTTATGCACCACTACTTATTCGTGCACCATCAGCAGCGGGGGGGGGGGGGGGGGCAGCCAAACTAACTGCTTTTAAAACATTGAGCTTTTGCAAGAGACACCGGGGACAAATGTGACTCAACATGGCAAAACAAACGCACTGTGTAAGATATACATTATTGATTTCTGCCCCCAGAGCTTTAAAGTGATACATTACATGGACATTTTCTCTGAATTATTAACCACTGCACCAAAAAAAAAAGAAAAAGGAAAAAAAAGAAAAAGCCATTTGATGTAACACTTCATATATGGAACAAATCTCCGGTAAAGTTACGGGGCCCTTGAGTCATGATGTTTGGTTACGAAGTGACTTTCCCTCACTGTGGGAAATCCCATTTCTTTTCACGCTGGTTAAACCAGGTCAGCCCCCTTTGCTTGATAACAACGGCGCTACAAGGATAGATTCAATTACATTACAGTAGGTCACACGGAGAACGGTTTGGCGGCAGCCTGCACAGTCTGTTAACAACCCTCGGGCCATGATATCAGCATAGACTGTGTGTCAGGAGGTGCACGCCGACACTTTGGAGGAGGATAAATAATAAATGAGCATCAATAAAAAGTAATTTCTTATTCACGCTCCATCCTCTCCACTGAGAGATTTGCCAGTGACGGTCTTAAAAACCCACTCCGTCTGATAACAACTCTCAATTTCCCCCTTCTATTCTTTCATTATTTATTTTTTTTACCTCTGTTAGACAGCTACACTGAAGAGGCGGGCAGGAAATGGGGGAGACCAAGAGAGAGAGCGAGAGAGAGAGACTGGTAAGACGTGCAGCAAAGACTGCCGGCAACGTTGAAATCATGCGGTATGTATGCGCTGTAACCATTCGGCTACGGAGGCGCTACTCCATTTCCCCTTTTAAGCACGTTGTTATGGCTGTGACCCAGCATAACCTCATTCACAACCCTGGGGGTGGGGGGGTTGGGGGGTGGGGGGGGTGGGATCTGCAGCGTTTAGAGGAGTTTCATGAAGGCAACGTCAGCCGTTTAAGTCACGGGCTACCAAACTTGTCAAACTCCAGGTGCCTCGTATCTTTGCCGTAATGTGATCTGGGAGGAATGTGCAACAGTATCGATGGTAAGCGGCGGCGAGCAGGCTGCTCTGGAGGGGCACCACTTGTGATCTGCTACCCATCTTTCACCAACAACAAGCTCATTACCCATAAACCATCGGAGGGGATTAACACCCTTGGGAGCAACTGTCAGCAGAAATGATCCTGGAGCGAGGTCAAAGGTCTGACCCGGATGGTGCCATCTTGAAGGACCTCACAGTTACCGGCACGCTGGCCACTGCGGTGAACTCTGGTCCGTGGGGCCACCCTGTTCAGAGAAGCTCCAATACCCTCCGAGTCCGACTGAATTATGATGAAACGGCATAACGCAGGACACAAGGCAACTTGGAAATGCAGATGAATGAGCTCATTTACAGACATTACAGAAGTCAGACCGACCCCGCCGTCTCGCTCCGGATGCGGCGGGGGAATATCACCACTTAGCGCCGTGCGATGCCGGGGGTTCAGGGTCAGGCTTTTCCGAAACAGCTCTCGATTCATTAGCAGTCCCTGTTTCAGGGATTACCCACTGACATACTGACCAACAGCTGCTCCAGAGGAGCACCGGTGCACAAACAGGATCTGCTGGCTTAATGAAACGCCCCCGTGAAATCATTCACAACAACATAGGCTGAGTTTACATACTCAAACGAAGATGCTGTTAGTCGGCGAATGTGTTCATTACGCTTTCTTTCCAGCACCAAACCCAACACAAATTGACCCGTAGCTATTGTGCGCTCTTTGTATGGGGTCAGGATCGCTAATGTTTCTCCCAACACAGCTGCTAGTCCCATTAAAGCACCAGTTTCATCTCTGATGCCAAGTATCACACTGAAAGACGCTGAAAGAGGGGAATTCAAGCAGTCTCCGCCAATGAAAAACGATTGCCACTAAGTGATAGCGAACCGCAGGAAAGGAAATGAGAGGTATCACTGAATCTGCCTTTTGTTTCTTCAAAACCAACCCCTTAAACGTAGCAGCTGATTGGTAGGCTGCGCCGAATCGGGGCGGCGATCAGGTTCGTGGCACAGCGGGCCTTCATCTGGCTCTATCTCTTCTACATCAGGAGCCGGCGATGGCGTCACAGCTGCTGCTGCTACCCTATAGAGACCGCCTGAAAGGTCGTCCCTCCAGCTGAGGGCTATAAATTTAAGATGTAAAATGGGAAGGACACACACTCCACTCAACAGGTGCACAGCCAGAATGAACGGTCACCCCCCTTTTTTTAACTCCAGCATCAAGGAGAAGGGGGGGGGGGTGGAGTATAAGACGGGAGCATTCGGCCTTGACAACTTACGATGCTCGAGCGGTCTAAAAGGGAAACCCTTTGGAGTCCGCGCTAATTTGAGTGGGGGGAACGGTAGTAGACGAGCCCCGTTTTGAAACGCCGAGATTTTTGTCCCCTACCAAGATAGAAGATGGAAGCCAAGGTTCAACATGAAAGGTGTCCTCAGAGGAGAACAGGTTTCAAGGGTCACACAGCCACATACGATAACCTCCCTCCCCCCCGCTAATGAAATGCATAGGGGGCACAACAGAAATCACTGGAGATTTAGTTATGTAGAAAACCCCGACAACTTCGTCTGCTGTTTGTACAAAACAAAAGGAGCTTTATGGGGGGGGGGGTTGTACTTAAGAACAGACTGTTCCCGATTGAATTTCCACTTAACCGCTTAATTGCTATTCAAAATTAGCAAAGCAAGCCCTCTAATGAGGGGATTTTTCCTTCCTTTATATTCATGTTGGAGGTAATAAATAATGATTTTTTTTTTCCAAGAGGGGAAAAAAAATCCTCATAGCACCCTCCTTTTAACATTGAACTGGGCCATAGGCTCTCTTGATAAATGAGGACCATTGTTGTTGGTGGGCAGAATAGGCTACAAATCTGTCTTTCAGTTTCAGTGGATTTCTGTATGAACCAATCAATTTCTCCGGGGTTATTAAGTGATGGAGACTTAGCAGAAACAGTAGCATACAAGTCATCAACAAAAAAACCAGAGGATGTTGAGCTGCGACTATAACAGCTCTTCACTTATTACATCACTGATGGACATATAAGGCCAGTTGTTCTTGGCCCAAAGGCCACATTCATGGCATTTCTCTCCAATTATTTTTCTTTTATCTTCACTTCCAGTCATTAAGAAAGCATCCCACACAAATCAAATAAACGAACAACTGCCCTTCACATTAGCACTCTGATGGGGGAGCCTTTATTTCCTGTTATTTGAATGACGTTATTGTCATTATCAGAGAATTGGGCAGTAAAATTGAATTTGGGTATTTCCGTTTCTCAGCTCAGCTTTGCAAAATGAGGGAATGTGAGCACGAGGCGGCGTTACCTCAGCGGCGGGCGAGATTGAACGATGTGCGATTTTTTTGTTGTTGCCTGACAATGGTTTTGTCGACTTTGGGGCAATTTGATCTGATCGAGCCGAAGAGCCCCCACTGAGGCTGGCGATATGTTTCCCGGCTAGTACACAGCCAGTGAAAAAGCTCAGAAGGACAAGGAAAAAGTTGGAATTCTTCTGTGGAAACTGAGGCCTTTGAAGTTCTTGAAATGGGAATAACTTTTGCATTGACAAGCTTAACATTTTCCATGCACATGCTTCTTTTCTCTTGACGGATGACCTGGCAGGCCATGATCCATCTGCTTCTGTAGATAATAGGATATAGCTCTGATTTATCTTAATGTCACAAGCCATTTAGTGCAGTATTGTACCCTGAGGGCAGCAGCTGAAATGGAGGGCTGAGAAAGAGACAGTCCGGGGCAAGAAATAACGTAGGAATGTACAGTGCCTCTTTATGCAGCACAAGAAATTCAATAGATATGAGTGTGACGTAATTACAAATCAAAATAAACCTTCTATTAGGACGTTAATGCCTACCAACATGCAAACAGATAGAGAAGTTAAAACGTGCCATTGTGTAGATCTACGTCAGTTGTCACCTCCATCGTTCGGCACCGTTATTTTTTACAACAAATCAATACAAGCGAGGCAAAAGGCACATTTGACGCCATCTGCCATGTTCGAATGCCCCTCCGTAGGGACTGTTTGCAACCATTGCTGAGAAGCTCGCTGAGGATCACGAGTAAAATTGTTAGAATATGGAATCAGATTTGTCTCACCATTAAATAAATGCGGGGGACATAATGGCATGCACATGGAAATGTCTGCCGCTGGTGTGGTAAATCACAAATGTCTGTCATCTGTCTGTATCTTCTTTTTTTGTGTGAAAATGTTCCCCCCCTTTTCTCCCCAATTATACCTGGCCAATTACCCCACTCTTCCGAGCCCTCCCGGTCGCCGCTCCACCCCCTCTGCCGATCCGGGGAGGGCTGCAGACTACCACGTGCCTCCTCCGATACATGTGGAGTCGCCAGCCGCTTCTTTTCACCTGACGGTGAGGATTTTCACCAGGGGGACATAGCACATGGGAGGATCACGCTACTCCCCCCAGTCCCCCCCCCCCCACACACACACACAGACACCCCGACCGACCAGAGGAGGTGCAGGGACCAGGACACATACCCCCATATAGCTTCCCACCCGCAGACATGGCCAATTGTGTCTGTAGGGACGCCTGACCAAGCCAGAGGTAACATGGGGATTCGAACCGGCGAACCCGGACGCCCCTGTGCGTGAAGTCTGAAGGTACACCGGCAGGCGAGGTTAGCCTAATGTAGCTCAGTTTCTGGAAGGCTGCTGGGATCATTAACAGCTGCTCTCAAGAAGACGGGAAACGCACCGCTCCAGAGCTGACTGCTGATGGCTGCTACACACTTAGCCTTATGTTAATGATTATTCTCATATTGCTGTTCAGCATACCTTCATACAACACGAACGGGCGTCCAGGTAGCGTAGCGGTCTATTCTGTTGCCTACCAACACGGGGATCGCCAGGTCGAATCCCCGTGTTACCTCCGGCTTGGCTGGGCGTCCCTACAGACACAATTGGCTGTTGTCTACAGGTGGGACGCCGGATGTGGTTATATGTCCTGGTCACTGCACTAGCGCCTCCTCTGGTCGGTCAGGGCGCCTGTTTGGGGGGGGGGCTGGGGGGAATAGCGTGATCCTCCCACGCACTACGTCCCCCTGGCGAAACTCCTCACTGTCAGGTGAAAGGAAGCGGCTGGCGACTCCACATGCACCGGAGGAGGTACGTGGTGGTCTGCAGCCCTCCCCGGATCGGCAGGAGTGGTGGAGTAGCGACCAGGGCCACACAGAAGAGTGGGGTAATTGGCCAGTTGGGGAGAAAAAGAGGGGAAGAAAGCCTCAAACAAAAAACAACAACACGGACCAACATAAAACGTTATCTACGGGTTCATCTGACTGCTACAAGTGAGACACAGTAGAAACCTCGGGAATCGAACTATCCTTCTATTGCGTTAGAGGGGACTTGTCAAAACAGATAACTTCCAGCGTGTGAACGCTGATATTCTTTGAATCCGTGTCACACTGACAAGATGTCATACCCCAGAAAAATGGCTGTGCAAATTTATAATATGGCCGTTTTATCCAGAACAGATTATCTTTGCTTTGGAGCCGCAGGCCTTCATACCAGAAGCGATCCCGGTAAAAACCCAGGATTTTCCTTTTTGTACCCAGTGTAAACGGGCAAATAAACGCAAACATTTTTAGAATATGACTTGCTCCCATATTTTTCAATACGCGTGTATGAATTTTAAACGTGCCCATCAAAACGAGCCTCCGGCGGCGGCACGCATGTCAATTCCTCCGTTGAAAAGCCGCACGCCGAAGGTTTTAAAATGGCGAAATACTTCTCTGACTGGGAAGTATGGACGGTAGACACAGAGGTCAGCATCTGAGCCCCGCTGACAGGGCTTGTGCCTGCGCTGACCCCCCCCCCCCCCAGCCATGACCTCTGACAGCGGGCCGTGGCCCTTCAACTTTCGTTTTCAACGTTCCTGCAGGCCCATCAACGTTGGCAATAATAATCAATAACTGACCTGCCTTCGTGGGGCAGTGGCTCGCCCGGTTCAAACCTGTGGCGCAGTACTAACTCCATGCAAAGGCATGCACATCTGATTCATTGCAGTCTCCTTCGCAGTGACTCGGCGGTCAGTCAGGGGGAGAAGTACGCCCGGCGCTGCTCCGAGCAGCTGAAATTCCCTCACGAACATTCAATTCAGCGTCTTATCTGAACTCCGATAAAAAAAGTGGCATGTACCGGGAAGTCGAAGAATGCCCCCCCCCCTCTTCCCCACACCCGATTCATTTCATCGGCCGCTTTTGAACTCTTTCAAACTGGGGAAGGCTAAATATTTACACGTCGGCCCTTGCTTGTTTAATGTTAGAGACACACTCGCACGGCGGAGTAAATGAATGAAAACGCTGCAGACAGAACACCTCCAGCGGGTTGATGACTACCAGGCCACTTCACGGCGCTGGTCCCCGCAGCCTCAACCTCCTTTTCAGGGCATGGGAGCCCGGGACCCGGGGGTCTGCTTGGGGGGCTCAGCAGAGAAGCACAACACTGCTGACACTGCCGTCTCTCTGAAAAGAGGAGATCAGTGCATTTAGAGTTGGCTCGGGCCCAGAGAGATTAAACGAAGGTAGGCTGGAACGCCATGCGAGTGTGTCATGGACAAAGACACCAGCCAGTCTGATCAGCTGCAAGCATGCCATTGGCCATCACAAAAGAATGAGGTGCACAATAGCGTGTGCGAGGGAGCAGAGCGCTTACCCCGTCACTTGAATGGAGTGACGGACACGGGGCTCGGAAAGATAACCTAAAAATCTGAACAGTAGGAGGCCTACGCTCCGAAACGCAGCCCACAGAAGAAAAAATAAATAAAAATGGCAGTCCGCATAGTGTGGAAATCACCTTGACTGGAAGATGTTAAAAAACACGCAATTCTTGGAAAGCCTCAAACCTGAGAATGGCTTTAGAAGTGTTGCTCATCCCCCCTCCCCCCCTTATACTCTCTTTGAAGAAAAGCAACCGTGTTGCCCCAAAGATATCTCACCCGCCTTGCAGATAGGGGAAAAAAAGAACAAACTCACTAAAGCCAAACATGGGGGAAAGAAAGGTATGCAAATACTTCAGATCTGGGATGGAAGAGGAGAGGAAGATGCTGAGGCTTGAGGGGAATGGTGAAATGAGCGCGCCCTGGAAAGCAGGATTGACCCCCCCTCCTCCTCCTCCCTTATTCTTAATCCTTAATCAGTTTACATGCACTTGGAGATCCGGCTAATTCTCCCAAACGAAGTGTCTGTTTCTTGGTCACTAACGCTGAAAGTGTCAACGCACAGGGCCAAACGGTTCAATCTCAGAAGAAAACACACATTTTGTATCGACATCGAGGCGCGCAGGTCGGCTGACACGGGTTTCCCTCCATCTTGCGTGCGTTGCCTTAAATGCTCTGGATAAATGTATGGAGTGACTCCGTTTGAATAACATTAGCAAACATTAAATTCCTCACTTATGTCCCTTGCAGTAGCTTAGAGTAGCTTTGGCAGAAAATAAATAAAGAATGCATCAAGTCATTTTAGAAGGGCAGCAAGTAGTTCAAGGAGGCAGAGCAGGTCGTCTGGTGACTGGAGAGTTGCCGGTTCGATCCTCTGCTCCTCCTTGCAAAAATGTTGAGGTGTCCCTGAGCAAGACATCTATTAACTAGTCCCGATGGGCTGGTTGTTACCTTGCATGGCTGACACCGCCATCAGTGTGTGTGAGTGTGAATGTGAGGCATTCATTCTAAAGTGCTTTGGGGGAAAAAAAGTGCTAAATAAATGCAGCCCATTTACCATTTACCAAGTAGGCTGATGTGAAGGTACACCAATCTAATCTGTGGATAACACAAATTACTCACACAAAAAAATAAAAATGAATCAGCACCAACTGCAAAAGGCCCCATCCTGCATCTCCCTGATAGTGAACTGACGAACGGCCATCGGCACCAAAGCCTGTGTAGAGCGCGGCACAGGGGAGGGAGGTGATAATGAAATACCAGGTAAAACAACGGGTCTGAGTCATAATTATGAGAAAAGTGCCGGTCTTAAAGCTATTTACTCGGGGCTTTAAAAGCGGTCTCGGTCACCGATGTAGAGTTTATTAGAAAAATCTGACCAACTAAATCTGTTGCATGAATGAAAGGCCCATGGGACATGGCCAAGCCCACCTCCAGGGCCTCGGATGACGAGGGGACATGGATTCTATCAACTCGGATCTTCCATTTGTTCGGTTCGGAAGAATTTGATTGGATTGGCAACCAAAATGGTTTCTGTGCTTACAAGTGCATTTAAGTGAGGGGGGGGGGGAGCCCAATCAGAAACCTCAGCCCTCAGTACATTAGGTTACCACTGAGGTTCGGACACAAAGGAACGACTGACACCAGCAAATCTGCTGTTACACTTTGTGATGGAAACAAACCACTTGTGCAGTTTTGTCTTTCCACATCTTATCCATACATTATCCAAATTAAACAGCTTAGCGTTTTCTGCACCCAAAGGCGTGCCTCTTGTCTGGATCTTCAGACGTTACCCTTCACGGAAAGGTCAGTCGATAGATTAAGAGGGGTAGGTGTCCTGCAAAGCCTTAAAAAGCTTATGAAGTAGCAGACCTAATGGGGGGGGGGGTACCACGAGGGCTTGATGAGAAAAATACATCGACTGTACTCCGTGGTAAAGGAAGCCTGAAATCAGGGGACGCGGGCTACAGTTCCTCAATAAACAGTAAACCACAGGACCACAGCGGCACCTTGACCAGGACCACGTCCATGCTGACCCGGAGAGCATGCAAAACACCGCTTGCATGTTGAAAACGGCGGGAAAGGTTTCCGTCCGTACTGCCATTTTCAGATAGTTTTCGAAAAGTTTTCCATCCACAGGTACAAGCCCAAATGGTATACAATGACTTCTGACCATTTCCCAGAACATTTAGTCGCCTTCTCAAGTCAATATGCGCTTTCAGCTGCATCATCCTGCAACAACAATGCAACTTTGGCATAAATAAATAAAGGCCACTGAAAGTTGACTGTGATGGATTAGCTTTCTCAAGCAAGTTGCAAGTCTATGCAAGTTGATCTGCATACCGTGCTGAAATGAGTGAGCACCAGTGGCCGTCTGAAAGGTAGGAAAAACACAGTCAAAAGCTCCACAACACTACAGTATGTTTTAGAAAACGGTGGGGAGTCACCGAAAGTGATTTGTATGCAGTTTGCCGTAGATGAGCTAAAACATGAAAAGACACCTGTATGTCCTTTATGTCTCTTCTATTGGACGTGCGCGGGCCACTGGAGCCAGCAGTTTTACGTCAGCGCTTTTGGAGACCCCCCGTTCCCCCATCCACACTACAATACCAGATCGGCATTTTCAAATTCACCCACTCTGGTGAGAATTTTCAAAAAGATGTGTTTTTTGGTGGCCAGAAACGCTGGCACAGTGTGGATGGAAGGCCAAAGAGGTGATTAAAAAAGAAAAAGTTTTCAAATGTGGACGTGACAAAAGATGCATCTGAATGGCTGAGCTGCAGAAAGCATCCCAAAAAGCCTCTGGGGTGACACCACAAGAGCCCCCCTTCTGCTAATGCACCAGCCTACTGCTGAGAAGGAAGGGGGGGGGGATAACAAGGAGGAGAACAACAGCTTGTACCTGGAAAAAAAAACCCCAGAATAATGAGGCGAGGATTTCAGCGTATCTGTATCAACGATGGGAAGTCGGACATGTCTCAGAGGTGACCCGTGGGTGAGGCTGTGGGGTGCACTGATGAAGACAGAGGATGCTGAGTGAGGATTGGGTGGAGGGGGGAGGTGGGGTGCGGTGGACAGGGGAGGTGCAGGGGGGGGACCCCGGGGGGCCCATCTGTTGTGGGCAAATAAATGGGCCCTCGGTCGATGGGAAAGCAGTGCTGGCTCTTCCCCTGCGAGGCAAAGCGGACAGCTCCATTAATCAGCGCCAGGATGAGCCTGCTGGGCCAACAGTGACATGTCAGCGGTGACACAGCCTCTCCCCATGCTGTATCTCCATTAACGGGCTGAGGTGTCAGCTGGCCGAGGCCTCGGTTCCTCCGTTGTCACCGTCGGTGTTTTCACAACTGTCTGCTAAGAATAACTAAAAAGGAGGCAAGGTGGAAGGTGTGGGGAAATAATTTATGAGGCGTCGTTATTCCCACCAGTATATCAACATTTGTTTTATGGCTTGCTTTAGGGCTGGCGTTAGTATTTACAGACCAGATTACCTCAGTCTGGCACAGCTGCTGGTGGTACTTTTTTTACCTTCGCTCGTCCTCAAACAGCTGTCCCTGACTTATAGTTTGAGGATGCCCAAATGAATGGGGGCGGCGTTGTGTGACCCTCTCACTGCTAAAACCAGGAGTTTAAGATAATGGATAACCAGTCTCTTAAGATTAACTAAGCTAAGGTTTTCTCTCAGCTAAGGGGGATTCAAAAAAGTTTCAGTCGATGACTGGATTACAGCTCAGGCAACGTCGGTGGGACCTTTCAGAAATTCACATTAAACGCCAACGAGACATGGTAGGGAGCTATATGACAGGAGGTTGTGGTCTCAATGGGCTTGTCCCAAAAACACAAACCAAAAAACAAGCAAAAAAAAAGCCCCAACATCATAATATGAATCAGCCAAACAACGAACAAATTACTCTTTCTGCATGCATCAGAACCAGACCAGCAAAATACAACAGCGGTAGGTAATGAAGCACAAAATTGCAAAACTGAGTCGTGACACTTTCAGTATCGCGGCATTTCCCGCCGAATGCCATGCTGAAGCACGACACTCAGACGCTGCGAAGACGTTTGATGCAGGGATCTCTACATCTCCGAATGTCTGGATTTGAATTGTCTGGATGTTTACTCACGGACCCACGATTTACCATCTTGTAGCACGTGGGACTTAAACCGAATCCTTGTTGTTGCCCGTTTTCTTTGCAATTTTCACATTTTAGTATGGAGGGGAAGGGTAGGAGGTTTAAAAAAAAATTGCGATATCGAATCCCGTAAAACTTGACAAAAAGTGTAATATGCATCAAATCTGCATTAAGTGCCTTTGCAGCATCGGATAGGGAGGTTCCTGCTGGTTCCCGGCCCAAAATTACAACCTCACGAAAGCAGCAGTGCCCCCAAGTAACCACCACAACACAGAGTTACACAGACGCACTTTTATCAAGTCCGGTAGAGGAATAAACTGTGCTGCGATGGAAGCATCCGTGCAGAGATACTATAAAGTAAACAACTGACGTTAATCCATGCTTGCAAAAACGGCCTTTAAAAGGCTCTCGGATGCCGATAGGCGCAGTAGCCCCGTCATATCTCAAAGAACAAGATAAGACGCATCCCTTCAGCCTATCTCCCCTGAGAGCTGGCAGTGACTGTGGTGATGGAGGCGGGGGGCGGAGGAGCACTTTAATAGTATGATTCAGCAGAGGTATCAATTCCCCCAGATGGCAGGCTGGCTCCTATTGCCTTACATAGCAGCGGGGGAGGGGGGATGGGGGGGGGCAAAATGGCAATGAAAACCACCCCAGGGACGAACAGTCAGCACATCAAAAGGGAACAAGATCAGCGTAGCCCCAGCATCCCGTCACCTCCAAATGGAGAGGAGGGAGCCTATAAAGGTCCATAAAGAGCTACCAAGGCGTTGCACCGAGGGCGAGGGGGAGCCCCTGCACCGTCGGGGTTTACCACACGCTCACATGGCCGTCCGCAGCACCAGCTCATAATCCCTGTGGCTCTGATCCGAAACAACAACCAAACCTGTGAATTGCTTTCGCTGTTAGTCATTTCCCTCAGAAGGACTAGCTCGCCGAAACCCAACACTGACATCACGGCTTTTCATCTCACTATGGCCTGTCTCCACCTCTCTCTTTCGCTCTTCTTTTTTTTTTTTTGATTTTCCCCCCAATTGTATCCAGCCAATTACCCCACTCTTCTGAGCCGTCCCGATCTCTGCTCCACCTGCAGACTACCACGCCTCCTCCGATACATGTGGAGTCGCCAGCCGCTTCTTTTCACCTGACAGTGAGGAGTTTCACCAGAGCGATGACGCGCATGGGGAAGATCACGCCATTACCCCCCCCCGCCCAGGCGCTAGTGCAGCAACCAGGACACACACCCACATCCGGCTTCCCACCAGCAGACACAGCCAATTGTGTCTGTAGGGACGCCCGACCGAGCCGGAGGTAACGCGGGAATTCCCCATGTTGGTAGGCAACGGAATAGACCGCCACGCCACCCAGACGCCTGTGTCTTCACCTCTTTTGCCCGGTCATGGGAACATACATGACTGAGGGTCAAATAAATGGGTTGTGGGTCCTCTTAGTTGACACATGCATGTGATTCCACAGCCAAAAGCTTAAAGGGAAATCTGATAATAAAAACAACACAATGTAGCGTTTATTTCAACTGAATGATCTGCACGTCAAGCAAAATGTTGGTGGTCAGTCTAGCCTTGTAAAACTGTAACTGCTCCGGGGCAATTCATTTTGGCAGAGAAATCGATGTTCTCCTGCCAAGAGAGCTGGTCTACGCTGCCTACATGTACCAGCAACAGCAGAGATTAGAAAATGAACATCTCAGCCAATCTGCCTCGTAGCTCTTCCGCCATCCGCCCAGGTACACCGGTTATATCACGGTGCTACATACAACACTGGCAAGTACTGTGTGTGTGCTATAGATGTGCCGCCGCTAAAATTAATACGTGGAAATAAAGCAAAAAAAAAAAGGCAAAACTCAATAGTGTCCTAATAGGCAGGAGTAATTTTTATTGAGAATCACTCAAATCAAGCATACCCTACCTCATTATGACATAACACTAACCCCATGATATTTCTGTCTTGATATCCCTGTCTTTACTCAATAATCCAGGTGAACAAATCCCGGAAAATTGAATCAGTTTCTACACACGTTTATTGAGAGAAACGTTTCGTCACTCGTCTAAGTGACATTTTCAGTCTCAACTGACTGCAGGTAACCCCTGGAATAGTTGCATTACATTACATTACAGCATTGTAAGATGGTGACAGATGTACTCTTAGCCCCCCCTTGGTTCAGGGATGGTCGTTCCCTCTTCACATAGATGGCCTCTTTGACTCCCCGTTCAAACCAGCGTTCCTCCCTATCAAGGATGTGCACGTCCTCCTCCTTGAAAGAGTGGCCGCTGGCCTGTAGGTGGTGTAGACCGTGGAGTGCTGGCCTGACATGTTAGCTCTTCTGTGTTGTGCCGTCCTCTTGGCCAGCATCTGTTTGGTTTCCCCGATGTACAAGTCACGGCAATCCTCACTTGACACCTATATTTTCCAAATGCTTCTCAGTTGCTTTCAACCCCCAAAACACGCTGTGCCACCCCAAGGATCAGGTCCCCTGGCCCAAACAAAGCAATATAGTGTCGCTGTTAAGTGCCGGGAGTTGCCAGTGGCCACTCTTTCAAGGATGAGGATGTGCACATCCTTGATAGGGAGGAACGCTGGTTTGAACAGGGAGTCAAGGAGGCCATCTATATGAAGAGGGAACGACCATCCCTGAACCGGCGGGGCTAAGAGTACATCTGTTGCCATCTGTGATTGCGAACTTTCTGAAATCCTCTGTGAGTAGTACACATGGCCATTGTAACTCTAGTTAATGGTCACGGCAATTTGCATATGAAACCGAACATTTTTTTCTGTCTGTCTTGATGCATGCTCAATAATCCAGCTAAGAAAATCAAAGAATCAACCTTCTTTGAGTTGTTTTCAGTCGTTATGCCACTGTATTGTTCATAAGGGTGGGGGATACCTGCAGTCAGTTGAGACTGAAGAGGTCACAATGTTTCTCCCAATAAACGTTGGGTCCAGATGAACTGATTCAACTTCTGGGAGTCATGAAATTCAATTTTTTTTGGACCCCCCC
Organism: Lampris incognitus; assembly: GCF_029633865.1. Taxonomy (NCBI): domain Eukaryota; kingdom Metazoa; phylum Chordata; class Actinopteri; order Lampriformes; family Lampridae; genus Lampris; species Lampris incognitus. The sequence goes on from NC_079229.1 coordinate 26,451,433, forward strand.
CCCCCCAATTGTATCCGGCCAATTACCCCACTCTTCCACTCTTCTGAGCCGTCCCAGTCGTTGCTCCACCCCCTCTGCTGATCCGAGGAGGGCTGCAGACTACCACACGCCTCCTCCGATACATGTGGAGTCGCCAGCCGCTTCCTTTCACCTGACAGTGAGGAGTTTCGCCGGGGGAACGTAGCGCCTGGGAGGATCAAGCTATTCCCCCCAGTTCCCCCTCCCCCCTGAAACAGGCACCCCGACCGACCAGAGGAGGCGCTAGTACAGTGATCAGGACACATACCGGGTTCCCACCCGCAGACACGGCCAATTGCGTCTGTAGGGACACCCAACCAAGCCAGAGGTAACACGGGGATTCGAACCGGCGATCCCCGTGTTGGTAGGCAACGGAATAGACCGCCGTGCCACCCAGATGCCCTTGATATTTCATTTCAATGTTAATTGTGTCTCACACCATCTGCCCTGGCAGGAACGACACATTACTGAAGAAGAAACAAACAAGGCAGGTTGCAGGTGATCTACATATAAATCGGGCCGGGTGCCGATCCAACGGCTACCTGTCTTCTGAGCTCACGTCTTAAAGGCCGGTATCTGCTCAGCCAGACAGCCGTCCAGACAACCGGGAGAGCTGTCCCTGGGAAAGTGACGGCCCGAGGCTCTGTGAACAAGGGCTGGGCCGACGTTTATAGTGAGCACCAGGTGTTGGAGGACGTCCTGTGATGACTTGTGACACCGTGGCGGTGTGTATTACGACGGCCGCGGACATTCTTCTGACGGCTATCACACTTGCTTGTGAGGTGCTTAAAATAACAACACAACGAAGAAACGGGGGGGGGGGGAGGCTGGGTGAGTGCCGTTTCCACCTGGGGGTGAAATGACCTGGTGCCGCAGTCCCATGAATTCCTCACTCCCCTGAAACGGCTTCTAGTTGGCTCGTCACATTACGGCCACCCCCCCCCCCACGGCCGTGCACAGACCACTTTCACTAAACCGATGGCCTGGGGTGAGGCTACGTTGACCTTTTGCAGGGACTGTTAATCAGGCTAATGAATTCTGCCAGACAGACACCAGCCTGACCTCCCACCCCCGATGAGCGGCTGATGGAGAGAGTTGGCACCGAGGAGGCGCTATAAATATTTAATTAACATTAGTTTAATGATCATTAAACTGCTGTGTGAACTGGGCCCATGCTGAAAACATGTCGTCCCATGCAGTATGGAGGAAGTGTTGTCGGCATCTGTAATGAATAAACACAACCAGACGACCTTCCATTGCAAAGGACGTACACAAGTGGGAATATTGAATCAGCAAAAAAAAAAAAAAAAAAATCTGAAAATAAATAAACGCTACAGGCGATGTGCGTCAAAAATAATTGAGACCTTAAGTTGGGCTGAGCGCTTCCTTCCCGACAGCGGGGGGCCGAACAAATACAGCCATCGATCCCATGTCCCCCTCCTTCCGCTTTGTCGGTTCAACGTCAGGATGCTGACACCGCCCATTACACAAACACGCGAGTGTGTTTCCTCTCAGAAGATGACTCCCCTGTGCTGCGACAGCGGCGTGACACCCAAACACAGTATGTAGGTCAGTCAAACAGTTTCCGTCTGCTCTGTCCCTTCCACACCTGAGGTAAACCGACGGCTGACTCGTCTCATCCCAGAGATGCTGAGGAGTGGAGCGCTCTCCTTCCTCTCTCCAAGTTGTCCTCTGCAGTTAGCGTTTGCATGGCTATGGGCAGTATGGGTGACCCCCGGCTCCTCACCCGGGGGTCAGGTTTTCTACGCAAGGCCACCGCTGCCTGACTGCGACTGAGGACCCTAGCTCACTAGATTGCAGACCGAATCCAACCTCCTGGGCGGGTGAATAAGCGCCAGAGAAAATATATGCTGTGGAGGCTACATAGGAAGCGGGGGATGGGGGTTATTTGCGGTAACTCTCGCCAGATAACTTGCCCCATAGCCGCCTCGACCCCCTTGACCTTTCAAAGGGGAACGGCACCAATTTTAACATCCAGGTTACAATAATTGCCCTAGGTTAGTTTGCCCCATTCTAGTGTCTGTGATTTCACACAGATGTGCGCGCCCAGAAGGGATGGACTAATGAAGACATAGGCTAGAAAGATGACTTCCTGTTGCACTCCCCCGGAATACCCATAGCATTCCCAAATACTTATTGCTAGTATCATCCGAGCCGTTATAGTCCTCTTAAACAGCAATACCATGTCCGTCTCTCCTGGGAGAGGGCTCCCTGGTCTGATGCGCTTCCCAAGGTTGCTCTTTTCCTAAAAATACACCCTTTTCTGCATGTTTTCCCCCTCATCTGCATTGAGAGGTTGAGGATAGAGGGTGTTGTCTGTTGTGTCCGCCTGTTTCTCATTGTGTGTGGATGTAAAGCCCTGTTAAGACTGCAACTGTGGTTTAGGGTTGTACAAATAAACATGATGACTCTCTTGGTGGACCCGCTCAGCCCTCTTAAACGCACCCTGTTGACTCACTATATTGACTGGTAAACATAAGAAATAGACGCCGGCTGTCGTTTGCTCCTAAAATCCAGGCTAAAGTGAACATGTGTCACTACCGCTGAGCTTTGGCCCGCCATTGCTACCGTGAATTGCTCCTGCTGCATCGTTGGTATTTTGTCCCCGCAGGTCCAAAGCCTGTAGTCAGCCCCATTATAATCAGAGGAGGTGCGACATCAACGGGTGTGTTGACATGAACAACGATACGCCAGATTATGGTAATACGGCGATTATTGAACTGGTCATGTGAACACCTTTATCTGATTTCCAAAACTGCATCTTAATTGTCATATTCAAAACCCAGGGAAGACCCCTGGATTTCTGCAGAGTCTCTTGATGCATGTGGACGTCTTACACCAATTTCTTTTTCTTTTTTTGTTTTTTTTTAAACTGCATGTCGAGGTAAATCGCAGATTCCAGATGACAACAAATATGGCTGCCATGGTCAAGACCAGCCGTAAGCGCTGGGTCAGCAGCTCCCATCGGAAACAAGCTGATGAAAAAAAAAAAAAGCTGATGGTCTATTTAAAAAGAAAAAAACATAGAAGGGGCGCCCCGGTGGCTCATCTGGTAGGGCGCATACCACATATAAGGCTGAATCCTTACCGCATCAGCCTGGGTTCGAATCCAGCCTGGCCCTTCACTGCATGCCATTCCATCTCTCTCCCCTGCCTCTCTCTCTCTCTCTCTCTCCCCTGCCTCTCTCTCTCTCTCTCTCTCTCTCTCTCTCTCTCTCTCTCTCTATACTATCACTAGCCACATAAATCCATTGCACAGGCTAAAGAATTAAGAGATGAGGGAACCAGTGGATAAATACGTTATTTCCATGGAGCGTACAGTGATTATGAAAAATCATGTGGATGCAGCTATTAGAGTTATCATATTTCCAATATCCAATGCAACCATCTAAATATCGGCAGAAACCGATACCTCCTGATAATCAGATTATTACAGGCATGGGTTTGCATGTATAAACTGACACAGGCAGAGATGGACGGTGGTGTGAATTCTGGGCTCCATGACAAACTGTATGGCAGTTCCCAGTTCGCAGGACGGCATGGCTCAGGAGGCACAGCAGGTCGTCTAGTAATCAGGAGGGTTGCTGGTTCGATCCCTGGCTCCTCCGGAGCATGCCGAAGTGCCCTTGAGCAAGACACTGAACCCCTAACTGCTCCTGATGAGTAGAATGGAGCAGAATGCATGAGGCATGCATCGCAAAGCACTTTGAGTGGTCGTTAGACTAGGAAAGCATAATATAAATGCAATCTGTTTACATTTACACACATTTACCGTCCCCACCACCACCACCTTCTGCTTTGCATAATTGTCCCCTGCATGCAAGTACAGAGGCTCTCAAATCTCAACTCTTTCAGAGCAGATATCTTCTTTCATCGGGCGGCCGTCTGAATGAGGATAGACCCATCCATCCATTATATTAACCGCTTATTCTGCTCTCAGGGTCGTGGGGATGCTGGAGCCTATCCCAGCAGTCATTGGGTGGCAGGCGGGGAGACACCCTGGACTGGCCGCCAGCCCATCACAGGGCCGATACATTCACACTTAGGGACAATTAAGTACGGCCGACTCACCTGACCTACATGTCTTTGGACTGTGGGAGGAAACCGGAGCCCCTGCAGGAAACCCACGCAGACACGGGGAGAACATGCAAACTCCACACAGAGGACGACCCGGGACGACCCCCAAGGTTGGACTACCCCGGGGCTCGAACCCAGGACCTTCTTGCTGCGAGGTGACCGCGCTAGCCACTGCGCCGCCGTGCCTCGCTATAGGATAGACCCATCGCCTTGAAAAGTCGGTGGCGACAATAGGCTATTCAGACATACCTCGTATAAGAGTGGTGTAGCCGTACAGTGGACGAGGGAGTTACCCCACTGGTTTTAAGGAAGGGCTATGTTTGTGGTTCGGATCTAGGCTTCCTCGACATTCTTGTAGACCTTTATGGATGTAGGACCGTTTCACAAAGGGACCCAAATAACTGCATTATTTCATGAATATTTCTTCTCCTAGATCTTTTCCCCTTATCAAGCGTGCGTGTGTGTGCGTGTGTGCGTGTGCACGTGCAGCTAGCTGATGACTTCATTCACCAGCGGGAATGGTGTTGTTACATAATAGCCAGACGTGGCTGTAGCCACCCTGTAGTACAGCCCTGCTGGCTCTTTTCTTGGGAGTCCAAACTTTGCCAACTTTCTCATTTGAGCCGAAAACAGTGAGCATTCACGTCAGCTTAGCTGGAGGTGGAGGAGAAGAACTGCAACTTCCACTGCCTTGAATCGTTCGCTTCATTGTATATTAGGCTGCGCTGTGGGGAAAAACGGACCGAGACAACGTAAAGATTTGCTAGCAGCCATCGAACGGCTGAATTACTACTGTAGGTTCCTGCCTAGATGATCTAAAAAGTGTGTGTGTGTGTGAGGGGGGGGGGGGGGGTCATGAGAATTTGCACCACGGGTGCTGCTAAGAATAGCAGCGACAAGATGTTAAGAGAAAGCAGGGGCTCGGCGGGGAGGCGGAATGAGATCCCATCTGCGCCGAAGAAGTCGAGGGAAGTGTGGCGTTGGACAGCACGACTATCCCCATTTTCTTAACAACGTACTTTTTTTTTTTTTTAAATGGTGCCTCTCGCTCTCTCAAAAGTCTCATGCTGAAAACATTATGCAGCAGAGTTGGCAATCAAACACTGGAAGCGGCTGCCAATGAAAACACAGTGATGGCCAAAAGTGACACAGAGAGTTTGTGTGTGTGTGTGTGTGTGAGAGAGAAAGAGAGAGAGAGAGAGAGAGAGAGAGAGAGAGAGAGAGAGAGAGAGAAAATAGATAGCAGATTCCCAAAGAGGAGAGTGACAGTGATGATGTCATTTGACAATGACGAAGCTGCAAAACGAGACTCGGCCGGGAGAGAGATTTGCTGGCAAGGAGCTCCCAACTCCACTCTAACTCCACTCTTGGAGTATCATTGCTTAATCTGTTCCAGCCTTGACACGATGAAAAACACAATTACATAACAGCAAACCTCCATGTCGTCCCTCCCGCCTGAGAGGGTGCAGAGAGGGAGTGAAATCTGGCCCTCGCCTCTCTGTGCATGCTGCTGGGGGGACGTGGAGCTCTCTTGGGTCGCCCATACAGGATTAGTTTTGAACCCATACTGCGAAATAAAACGCCAATGACCAGCTAGGTGCATGTGGCTTGAATGGCCAGGTCTGTAGTTTCGGTGAGGGGTAAGGAGGGGGGGGGGGTTGTGGACAATCATTTGTGATTCCTGGTGTGTAACGTCATCGACTTTCACTGGGCTCTTGTGGTCATTCAAAATCCAGCGATAAAGCTGCGTGGATAAATCATCGAGATAGCTACGTTTCATTTAGCTTGAAAACGAGGCATGGGGGAAACATCTCCCGAGAGGGGACCGCTGTCACCAACCACAGCAGGTCTGCATCAAAACAAGGGCAACCCCACCTTTAAGGTCCTCCTCCCACGCATCGAAGTTGCACGCGTCTGACAGTGGCTGCAGCCCCACCGAGTAAACTGCACGTACGAGCATGAACCTTCACAGGCCATTCCCAGTCTCTAAACTGCACTCCTGCTCCCCTGCATAACCCCCGCGTCTTATGCAATGCAAAACACCAGCCTCTGCATTCAGAAATAACGAAATAACACACGAGCAAGACGTGATGGCTGCATATCTACCCGCGATGACAACGGAGGTAGAACAACAAGGAGCAGTGCCTAGTTTTCCAATCAGCGAGTTTGCGCCTCGTTTTGTGGAGGAAAGAAACAAAAAAAGCCACGTGCTATACGCGAGACGGTCTTTTAAAGCGCCTCACCAACGAGAACAGAAACCACTTCCTCAACAACACAGAACAATAGTTTGATATGGATAGAGCCATGTGCTCAGTTGAAAACAGTTTTTCTTCTTCAGCCGCTTAGATTGGATACAGATAACAAGCAGGACTCCCAAACACACACACACACACACACACACAGGCAGAGAAGGGAGCTCTGGTAGTGAGCATGCAGACAGACGCGTTAATTCATAATAACAAACAGGCCTATTTATCTGGCTGGCTGGCTGGCTGGAGACCTAAGCTGAACAAGCGATGCGTCGATTAGAAGACTCGACAGCACGATGCCGACAGCACTTACCCGGTGGTCGCAGCGCGGGTTGGGCGCCCCTTTTGTTTTCCTGCTGGTTATTATTGTTATTATATCCCATTCGCGGATGATCGGATGCGTGTATGAATGAGAGACGCAAACCTCCATTTCCATGTGCTCACGGCCACGCGCTCCACGCAGCGCTCAGCGTTACAGCCGCGCGTGACGTCACCGCGCGGCTGGAAATAAACGTCCCGTGAGACTAAAACGTTCCCAAATAGATGACGGATGTGTTGAAAAAAAAAACCCCCACACATTCTTCTTCCCCCTCTCTCTCTTTTTTTTTTTGCATTTCTGTCGTTGCCCCAAAAGTTGAATTCTTACACCGAACAAATCCACGTGAGCAATGATCAAATCCTGCGAGAAATCAGGTCTCTGTGTGTGTGTGTTTGTGTGTGTGTTGGGGGGAGGAGGGGGGGGGTATTTCTCGCTAAGGTCGGTGAGTTTATTATTCTGGCTCGCTATATGCAGCCCCCAGCCATAACCCGGAATATATTCACGGTTTAAGCGAATCACGTTGACGTCTCCTTTTAAAGGGGCCACGCGAATTATGACGGTACGTCAGAATGCGTCCAGGAACCCGGTGTTAAGATTCTTCCTCAACCTGAACTTGCAACCATGACCCGGTTGCTGCTAACCTGCATTTCTTTTTCCTTTTTTAACTTCATTTTACCTTGTGGTCATAGGGCTGACCATGTCCATCCATCCATCCGTCCGCCATCTCTGATCCAGCGAAGAGTACTGAGCCCGGAGGCTACCCAGCCAGCAGGTCGATGACCACGTATGCTACTCATTTACTTCTTAAATGGGACTACCTTCCCTCATATACACAGTGGCAACCCTACCCTACCCCACCCTCAGCGCCGCTGGAGGAGCACCTTTTGCAGAGGGCTTTGCACAATTGTGCACGAGAAAGCACTGAGCTCTTGCTGGGTTGGGTCTTATGCAAAGTAACCCAATTAAGATGAGTGAAACTGGAGGTGGGCTTTGCCCCCACGGTGAAACTACCATCTGATGTGAAGTGTTGTGCAATGCAAGACAAAGAGAAATATGGTCGAGAAGAAACATCTTTATATTTCAAAGGAAACCTGGGACAAAAATGGAAAACCGAACACTTAAAACATCCGTGTCTGATATTCCAGACAAAAATTGAGATCCAAAAATACATCTCTTTGGAAATATTATATACAAAACGTAAAAATTTATATTTTAGGTTTGGGGGCCCTTAACTTGGTACACCCCATTTTTTTCTTTTTTTTTTAATATTTTATTAATAAAAATAAACTTTAAATATTTAATCCACCCATAAGTTCAATTGAGGCAGTTTTAACATTGAAAAAAAAAATCAAAAAAACAGGACTCCAAGGATCTTTTGCATTTGCATGCAATAACTGTACACATGAAACCAAAAAAAAAAAAAACTTGCATAAAAAACATGAAGGCCAGAACAAAAAGTCTTTCAATTCAATGGATTCAAACGCGAGAGCTCTGCAACTGTGCAAGCCTCTGTCTTAGAAGTTCACTTTTCCTCCTCAGCTGCTCTTTCAGCGACAGTAGTCTCTGCTCGTCCGTCTGCATGCTGTAAATGCACTCCGTCGCCTTCTTCAGGATGACCACCTTGGCCGCCTTCTCGTTGTTGGCCACCTCCGGGATCTCGTCCCGCAGGGCGAAGAAGCTCAACTTGAGCTCGTTCCGCCTCTGACGCTCCAGCACGTTGTGAGTCCTTCTCTTGTCGTAGTCCTCCGTATCCGACGTCCGGGGGCTGGAACACCTGCGGTTGCTGCTGATCTGTTTGAGGACCCTGCTGTGGCTGCCGCTGCCCTCCAGCTTCAGCCTCTTGACAGCCGGCTGCTCCTGCATCGTGGATGGGTGGGCGGCGTAATTGTGTTGGTGGGTGGAGACGTGGCACCTCTTCAACACGAGGGGGCTGGGATGCCTGGTCTCTGACGAGCTGGAGTCGCACCGCTTCACAGACTGCCTCTTCTCCACGGTGACCACATCTATCTCCTCTTCCTCTTCTTCGTCTTCTTCCTCCTCCTCCTCCTCCTCCTCTTCTTCGTCGTCCTCATCCCCTTCCTCATCTTCTTCTGAAATGAGATTTGAACAGCAGAAATGGTAAATATTCACATTCCCCCTTCAGCATCAAGGTTACAAGCCATTCTCGATACAAGCAACGTCAGAGTGGGAGGGGTGGTGAGGGGGGGAGGAAATCTCAGCATACTATTTTCCACCACCCCCCTCCTCCTCCTCCACCACATCAGCTGATGCTTTTACTGCAGCCCCCCCCTCCAGAAAAAACAGACTCACATTACAATGTAGCCTGGATGCGACCATGATACTACTACTACCACATCTAGCCTCGCTCCTAGATGGCAAAACATTTGAGGTCAAAGCAGATGCAAATAAATGAATAAATAAAAAAATAAAAAAATTGGATATTGAAATAATTGCCATCTAGCGCACCACCCTGAGAACACTGTGCTGCTCCATGGGTGCAAGTATAGAAAGCATAGTCAGCATACCTGAGTCACTACAACTGCTGCTGCCGCTGCTGTTTGGTGGGGTGTCCAGGGACAGATCCTTAGGTGGCACCATCGCCGACTTGGGCGTCTCGGCTATCGGGTACGGGAAGACCACGGAGGGGTCGATGCACTCGGACGCGGAGGTGTTGAGATCCTGCAGGTAGTTGGTGTTGAGCCGCCCGGTCGCACACTCCGCGCTGTCGCCCACAGCCGTCTCCTTCCTCGCGGCGTGGAGCGAGGCGAGCCTCTCAGACACCACTTTCTCCAACTTGGCCGCGGCCGAGAACCCGCTCCACATGCAGTCCTGGATGATGATGGACTTGAGGAAGGTCTGCGAGTAGTCCGCATCGCAGATGATGCTCTGGTTGACCACGTCGTCCCCGAGAAACTCGGTCACCATCTCCAGTTGGTCGGCAGTCGAGGGGAAGAGGCTAGACAGCGACGGTCGTCTGCTGGGCGAGAGGGGAGGGGTGGGGAGCAACTCGAATTTCTTCCAGATGTCTTCGCTCGGTGCCGGAGGCTGGAGCTGCTGCTGATGATAAAAATCCTCTTCGTTGTCATAGAAATATGGCTGGAGGGAGTCGTACTCGTAGTCGTAGTTTTTACTCGCTAAAACCGAATGCTGCGGCATGGTGCCTCTTTATCTTGGAGCTGATCGAGGGAGGAAGGAAGGAAGGGGGGAATGAAATGAGATGATTAAGTTAAGTCGACTCGGTAAAACCTCACCAGTTCTGTAAGACAACAGATGCAGCATTGCTGTCTGCACGACTAAGTAGCCTACAAACGCGCGCGCACACACACACACACACACACACACACACACAAATCACATGGCAATCCAAAACATCGACCTTGCACGCTCACATTGCATGCGCCGGTGCTGCAAGCCAAGCAGGTACCGACTCCTAAAGTTCCTTGCGAAACCTGATGGCGAGGAGGTGCAAGGGCTGACCTCTTGCTCGAGCACGAAACCTTAAATTAAAATGCCCCCCCCTCCCCTCTCCTCTACAAGCCGGTGCGGTGATTAAACGCGTAAGCTTCCGTACAGCCCTCCTTACCTTGTTCAATTGTTGACACTCGAGTTCACCCAGAGAAGCCGGAATGAAACGGACCCCGGAAAAAAAAAGCGGAAAAAGGCAACAGTAGTCCAGCACGATAACCATTAATTCCTGCGAGGATGCGAGAGACGCCGCGACCTTGCGATTAGTTTCGGTCGGACTGGCAGAGCAAGAAGCGTGCATGAAGTTCAGACGCGGGAGCCGCAGCCGGGCGGGGATGTAGCGCAGGCCGTCATTAACTGCACGAGAATCACAGCTGAGTATTCCGTGGGGTTCAATAAAAGGGTTGTTTTACACTCCGACCGTAGTATCCTTCCGCGCAAATTTTCCCGCTTCACACTCGTGAGCTCTTCCCCCCCCCCCACTACAAGTTTAAGAAATAAACACAACTGGCTTTTTGGGGGCGTGAAGGTGTGGGGGGGATAATCACGTTTACACGCAACAAAGCGAACGAGGATTTTACTAAATGTTTTCGTCGTGGGCTATTTTTTCGGCCGCCCCCACCTCCTCCCTCCCTTCGGGGGAAGCTCTATTTGTTGTGGAAGGACACAGAAAATGGGCGGGGCTTGAGTAGAGTAGCGTATTCCGTCCATTGACAAGAGGCACTCCAGTAATGAAACGTTTGTGTGTAGTAGTGCCTCCCCTCCGATGTAAGTTATTTTTAAAATATTGTCGCTATTAAAGGACTCTGAATCACCAGGCCCCGAGGTACCTTAGCCGCCGAGTCTAGCGGCCCTCCTGGATGTTGTAACGTAAGAAGCCAACTAGGTTAGCGGCGACTGTCATGTTTGCCGGAGCCCAGTTGGTTATTTGAAAGATCGCCCGCTGTCCGCAGTAAACAACGCGACGCTTCACGCGTGTGCAGAACGGAGCGGTGCCCCCTTCCACGCGAGCCAGAAATTAAGAGTGCGTGGTAAAAATGAAGCAGAGCGCCCGATTTCAGTGGCATTCAGTGCGGAAACGCTGCCGTGGGCAAGCTGCAGACGCACAGCTCTCTTGATCGACAGGTAAAGTCATCTACAGAATAGCGTGACACCAATCAATACATCAAACTAATCAATACATCAAACTAATCAAGACAACCGGGGGGGGGGGAGGGGGATTCAAGCTGCAAATGAAATCAATTAACAATTGTCTGGCGTGAATAGGTTTACTGGGCGTTCTACTCGTCTTGTTGTTTAGCTGATTAATTTGCATTGGGCACTAATGGACTTTAAAAAAAAATCTGATTAAATTAACGACGGCGTTTACTGCATTCCTGCAACACTCCGTCCATGCAAAAAGTGCGCGGAGATGTAACGGGCTTAGAGCGCCCTCTGCTGCACGCATCGCCGTAGAGCAATCACACCCCTGCAAACCGGCCACGATCAATTAGAGATTACATGCAATACTTTACAAAAGCCCCGACACAACTGCTGTTTGAAATGCGGAAATACAACCACGTCGCTAAGTGGTGGGGCTAAATTAAAAGCAGATCAACGCAGCTGTTTCAGCTGCATTGATTTACAAAAAGCTTGAGAATATGACGTGTGTCCCCCCCCCCCACCCCAACGCCACCAAAAAGAGACGGGGCAGATTAATAATCGTGATTAGTGACACCTTTCCATAGCCTTAATCCACCCCCCCCCTTTAGGTTGGCGTATGCATTGCACGTACTGTGAAAGTGTAACTACGTGTTATTTGTGTTCAGATCGGTGGGACCGATACATGTGGAGTCGCCAGACGCTTCTTTTCACCTGACCGTGAGGAGTTTCGCCAGGGGGACGTTGCGCGCGGGAGGATCACGCGATTCCCCCCAGTCCCCCCGCCCCGCCCCAACAAGCGCCCCGACCGACCAGAGGAGGCGCTAGTCCAGCGACCAGGACACATACGTTGTTAATCCACGTACGTACATGTGTGTTGTAGTTATATTGGGAGTGCCCTGTGATTTTTGCTCTCGTCTAGGTGTCCAGGCTGTAATGCTGCTACTCTTTGCGTCTACTGGTGAGGTTTACCGAGTGGATAAATTTCTCTGTCCCGTCCCATCTTCTCTTAAATGAGCTCCTCGATAAGGAAGCGGCCACATATATATTTTTTTACGTCTCATTTCAGTTTGTCCCTCAGGGCACAGGGTCAGCCGGATGCTGCGTTGCTCTTCCCGCAATACGAGAGGAGCTGAGTGGCTTGATCTCCGGGATGTTGATGACTTTGGCCACAAGGGGGAGGGGTCAACCTTGGACCCTCTGGTGGTTTAGGGATGACCTTACTAACCCCTAAACCACCCTGCCGCCCAGAAATTAGAGGCTCCACTTTTACCCTGATGAGCCCTTTTTTGTCAGTTCAAAGCAAAGAAAGGACGTTCAGGGGGCTACAGGCGCTGCACAGGTGATAAGAAAGATGACAAGTCAGCCAGGGTGGATAAAATAGTCGCTCGGAAAAAAGGTTTTCATGCAAATAAACGATTAGTCTTATTTACGTTCGTCTTGTTTAGTCTACACTGCCACACAGGGAAAATCACTATTTCATCCTTATACAGTGGATTATATTTAGCCTTATCTGATGAGAGGGTCTAAGGACAGGACGTTGTGTTGCCGTAAAGCCCACTGAGGCAAATTTGTAATTTGTGATATTGGGCTATACAAGTAAAACTGACTTGGCTTGACTTGACTTTCTGAACCACACGCTTCTCTTACAGGTTTCCTTGTGTTGTTGGCATCCAGACTAACCAGGACCCTTCTTACTGGGAATTTAGGGGTTAAATGGAGATACACCACTCGCATGGAAATTGTGATTTACTCATCACTGCAACATGCTTTTGTAGGCCTATATCGTGCACCGTTTATTTGCACTGAGGTCCTGTATGTCACTGTAATAGCTGTCGGTAATTCTAGTCAAACATCATGCAAACATGTTTATAGGTTACAGTGATGCATACCATGTTTTGGAAGTCTTTATGTCAGTACCATCTACACTTTCCAGTTCCATGAGGGGGTATGTTGGTGCTTCAAAGCATCATAGTTCTGGGTTCTATCTTGGTCCCTCTGTGTGGAGTTTGCATGTTGTCCGCATGTTCTGTGGGTTTCCTTCCATTGTTCAAAGAAATGCATAGATGAATTGAAGACTCAAAGGAAAAAGTGGACTACAAACAGGTCTCCAATCCAAAATGCACATGTAATATAAATATAATCGCATGATAAATAATATGATGGCATAAAAAAAACACCTTACAATCTATACCTGTATAGAGGAAGATGGGACAAGAGGTGGTTGGCTCAGCAGAGTGCAATAAACACTCACTCACTCAAGACATATAAAAGCCTATCTACAATACCTATATATCACTACATATTAAAAACCATCATCATCATCATTACACTGTGTGCACTCCAGCAGAATGAGATTCATTATGGTTGTGGGAGTGATGTAAGGCACAGCCTGCAAGTGGATAGTTATTTATACTGGGGTTGTGTGAAAAAGCAAATATACTCCCGAGAACAGACCTTATTCCTAAGTAAGAGTAAAGTGAAGTATGAAAAGCTCCGATCCTCAAGATGGACGCGCAAGCAAACGTCAATTTTTGATACTTTCTGTCACTGGAATATTTAAGACAACGGCTGATCCAAAAATATCCAAATTATGATGAGTTTTGAGTTTGTTTATGGTTCCTGTTAGGTAAAAGGTTCTTGGGGGGGGGGGGGGACTGAAACGGCATATAGCATTGTGCGGCTTCACTGTAGCAGGCAAATGCAGAAGAATAAATGAGATAGAGGTGAATCTGACTAAGCAGCAAACTTGTTGCAGATGCAAGCTTGTAGAAGACCTTTTACCAGCAAGAAAAATATTTGTTTTCTTTTCCCACATTTTGGCTTCAAGAATGAAGAGCCTTGCTCATAGAGCGAACTCTTAACACATCATGACTTTTTGTTGCTGCAAACTATATACAGTCTTATGCATCTATATACAGTCTTATGCAAACTATATACAGTCTTATGCATCTATATAGTCTTATGCAAACTATATACAGTCTTATGCATCTATACAGTCTTGTGCAAACTACATAATGTCTTATGCAAACTATATACAGTCTTGTGCATCTATATACAGTCTTATGCATCTATATACAGTCTTGTGCAAACTATATACAGTCTTATGCATCTATATACAGTCTTATGCTAACTATATACAGTCTTATGCAAACTATATACAGTCTTATGCAAACTATATACAGTCTTATGCATCTATATACAGTCTTGTGCAAACTATATACAGTCTTATGCATCTATACAGTCTTGTGCAAACTATATACAGTCTTGTGCAAACTACATAATGTCTTATGCATCTATATACAGTCTTATGCATCTATATACAGTCTTATGCAAACTATATACAGTCTTATGCATCTATATACAGTCTTATGCAAACTATATACAGTCTTATGCATCTATATACAGTCTTGTGCAAACTATATACAGTCTTGTGAAAACTACATTATGTCTTATGCAAACTATATACAGTCTTATGCATCTATATACAGTCTTGTGCAAACTATATACAGTCTTATGCATCTATATACAGTCTTGTGCAAACTATATACAGTCTTATGCATCTATATACAGTCTTATGCAAACTATATACAGTCTTATGCATCTATATACAGTCTTGTGCAAACTATATACAGTCTTATGCATCTATATACAGTCTTGTGCAAACTATATACAGTCTTATGCATCTATATACAGTCTTATGCAAACTATATACAGTCTTATGCATCTATATACAGTCTTGTGCAAACTATATACAGTCTTATGCATCTATATACAGTCTTATGCAAACTATATACAGTCTTATGCATCTATATACAGTCTTGTGCAAACTATATACAGTCTTGTGCAAACTACATAAAGTCTTGTGCATCTATATAGTCTTATGCATCTATATACAGTCTTATGCATCTATATACAGTCTTATGCATCTATATACAGTCTTATGCAAACTATATACAGTCTTATGCAAACTACATAAAGTATTGTGCAAACTATATACAGTCTTATGCATCTATATACAGTCTTATGCAAACTATATACAGTCTTATGCATCTATATACAGTCTTGTGCAAACTATATACAGTCTTATGCATCTATATACAGTCTTATGCAAACTATATACAGTCTTATGCATCTATATACAGTCTTATGCAAACTATATACAGTCTTGTGCAAACTACATAAAGTCTTGTGCATCTATATAGTCTTATGCATCTATATACAGTCTTATGCATCTATATACAGTCTTATGCATCTATATACAGTCTTATGCAAACTATATACAGTCTTATGCAAACTACATAAAGTATTGTGCAAACTATATACATTCCTATGCAAACTGTATATGGTCTTATGCAAAGACGTCATGGTTCTAATGGAATGATGATGTGTATTAAGGAAAACTGTCAAGAGCTTATTGGTAAGTATCACAAGATAAGCACAGTTTGATTTACAGCTTCACTTCACTGATGATCTTTAATCACCGAGAGATGGCAAACAGGTTTAAGACATCATCTGGTTTTGCTTGAAGCAAGAATGAGTCTGTCATGCAACACTTGCATTGGAGCAAAATGCATCTGGAATGCAGTGATGAAGTGGTAATAAACTAGAAAAGAATGATTTTCCAAAGAAGCGTGACACTGAAAACACAATAAATGTATGTTTAAACTCGGGTGGGGGGGCTTAAATTGTTTAGACACGATTTAAAATCCAAATTTGAAAAAAAAACTCTGTTCTATCAAACGTTGAACCAGCCCTGTTCTTGCTGTGACTCACATTTCAGTTAATGATAAAACGTACTGTGATTAGTTTTCGTTATCTAAAGTAAGGCAATATTCAGAGCCCTTGTATGAAAAATCAGTAGCTCATAGTTTTCAACGTCTGGATTTACATCTCTCTGGAAAAAGTCTAGCCCACGCTTTACAAAAATGCATCAACTCATTGGGGTTTTGGGGCGTTTGTGAATGCACAGTTCTCTTACGATCCCACACAATATCTCAAGGGGGGGTTGAGGTGTATAATTTGACTCAGATTTTCCAAAAGCGTAATTATTTTCTTTTCAGCCATTCCGTGAAAGGGTTACTGTTGTGCTCAGGATCACGGTCTTGTTGCATGATCCACATTTGGCCAAGCGTTAGCTGTTGGACAGTCGGTCTCATAATTTCCTTGAGAATATGTTCGTAGAGGGAGGAATTTATGGACTCATAATAAAGCCTTCCAGGCCCTGTGTCTGCAAAACAGCCTCAAATCATCAACCCTCCACAGCCACGTGTGATGCTTAGCAGAAATCCGTTGTGTGGTTTTTTAGTTTTGGCCCAGCATCGCTTTGGTCGCATGTGTCCCAAGGACAGAATTGCACTCACTAGTCTTATGCAGGTGCAATTTTGCAAACCTAAATTTTGCTGTAATGCTCTTGTTGGAGGGAGGGGTTTCTTCTGCTGACAGCCCTTTCATAAAATCTCATTAAAGCCATACGTATACAGCCTTTTCATCGGGAATCAGGAAGATTTATTTGTCGTTTCATTTCATGTACGCAAGTGCACGAAATGAAACGACACGTTGTTTCCCCCAGCCCACATCAGAGCAACACAAAGACACAAACACATATCCAAACTACAAAAAAACTACAAAAATACATATATCCATACTGCAAAAAAAACTACAAAAATACATATATCCAACATATTTATATATAAAAAGTCACTGTCCAAGAGAGTAAAGCGGATTTCTGCATTAATTGCTCATTAATGCAGAAATTAAAAACGCCAGGATGGGCTAGCAGTTAGCTTAGCCTGCCCCGCTTCCGCATCCTGTCAGACCGCCCTCGATGTTTCCTCCTCGGGCGCAGCTCCAGGCAGGGCCGTGGTCCCTGGGCCCGCCGGGTGCGGCAGAGCAGGCTCCCCCAGCCGATCCAACCCCGGCTCTCCCAGCCTTCGACACACCTCCCCCGCACTCCACACGACGACACCAAAAACACAGCTGACGTCAGGTGAGGCCGCCGCCAGGCCGCCCTCGGTGTTACCGGAGCTGCCGGTCTGCGTGGGCTAGCAGTTAGCTTAGCCTGCCCCGCTTCCGCCTCTTCATGGTGGTTGAGCCGTGAATTTTAACGCTCGCCTTGTCGACAGAAGCCTGGACACCCCTCGATGCAGCTTTAGTTTTGTTTGTTTGTTTTTTTGTTGTTTGCCGTTTTCTTCGGACATGAAGGAATGTGGATCGGGGGACAGGAACTCATGGGGAGATTTAAACCGTTTTGAATGTTCTCCTTTCATAAATGATCTCGTACTCCCTGAATTTACAGACTTTGCACTGTTTAGAAATAGATTTTGGGGCGTCCGGGTAGCGTGGCGGTCTATTCCGTAGCCTACCAACACGGGGGTCGCTGGTTCGAATCCCCGTGTTGCCTCCGGCTTGGTCGGGCGTCCTACAGACACAACTGGCCGTGTCTGCGGGTGGGAAGCCGGATGTGGGTGTGTCCTGGTCGCGTCCAGTGGGTGTATTACACGCTTTGGCGTGACACCGGGTTGGGGGGGGGGGATAGCATGATCCTCCCACGCGCTACGTCCCCCTGGCAACACTCCTCACTGTCAGGCAGGCGCGGATCTACGGGGTGGCAAGGGGTGGTAGCTGCCACCTCTGGGACAGTCTTGCCCCCCCCCCTGTTGCCACCCCATTTATAAATCAGATAATATGTTTTTAAAGTATATTTTATGTACATGCATGGTGAAGGTCAATGAGACCCGCACCAAACTCATCTCAAACAGTAGAGAACAAAATGCATTCGATGAAATCCGAGTTTTGCATAATAATACGTTTAGAATAATGTCCATTGCCCTCCTCCTTGAACCTCATGCCACCCCTTTGCCACCCCAGGAAAAAATCTCTAGATCCGCCACTGCTGTCAGGTGAAAAGGAGCGGCTGGCGACTCTACATGTATCGGAGGAGGCATGTGGTAGTCTGCAGCCCTCCCTGGATCGGCAGAGGGGGTGGAGCAGCGACCGGGACAGCTCGGAAAAGTGGGGTAATTGGCTGGATACAATTGGGGGGGGGGGGTTTGAACTCTTCTTATACTTCCCTTACTCTTCCCGTACATCATCACTGCTCTTGTGCTGTATTGGCACTAACTTGTGTACTGATCAGTTGGTTTCTACTTTTGTATACCGGTGGTAGCGTTGCATTTCATTCTTTAGCAGCACCTGGATCTAACTGCCTTCTTAACCTGACATGGTCTCTGCATGTTAACCTGATATTTAGTTGAACAGATAATTACAAGATAACGTGTTATGAGTCAAAATAGGTTGGGTTTGTCAGTTGTTAGAATGTAGTGAGGATAGACGAGGCTTACTTATGTGCATATAGTATGTAAAACTTCAGAACCAGAAGAGAGTGAATAAATCACTCTTTATCTGATCAATGTGGTGGTATGTAAACTCATCAGCAGATATGAATTCTCCCGTCTACTTTGCCTTGATAATGTATTCATGATCACTACCTCTCGGTATGATGTCTAACTTGGAAAAAAGAGCAAAGTACACTTCAGCCTGAGCCCACATACGATTACACCGAGCAAAGATCTAAACACAACAATTTTGTTTTTGCCCCCATTTTTCACGTGTTGAAGTAAACGGTCCCAGATTTTTTTTCCTTTGCTCTATGAGCTTAATTCTCAGATTTTGCACATACATTTGTATACATTTCATCTCATTTCATCTGTTGCCAGCATAATCCACATATATCTGACAGGTGTGACATCAACATGCTGATTAAACAGAATGATCATTCATCACACAGGTGTTCGTTATGGTGGGGAGACTGAAATAACACTCTGAAATGTGCAGGTTTTGCTGCACAACATCATGCCAGAGATGCACAAATGTTGAGAGATCGTGCAATTGTCATGCTGATTGCAGGAATGTCTGCTAGAGCTGTTGCCAGAATATTGAATGTCAGTTTCTCTACCATGAGCCGCCAGTGGAGTCATTTCAAAGGTTTTAACAGTGCAGCCAACCACCCTCACAACTGTAGACCACATGTGCCCCCATCAGTCCAGGACCGCTACATCCGGCTTCTGCACCAGCAGGATCATCTCAGACCAGCAAAAGAGACAGCTGATGAAACACTTGGTTTGCACAACTGAAGAATCTCTGATCAAACTGTCAGAAACCGTCTCACGGAGGATCTTCTGCGTGCTCGATGTCCTTACCAGGGTCTACTCTAGAACACTGCATGGCACCTTAAGCATCCTGAGTGGGCAAATGCTCACCGGCGATGGCCTCTGGCATGCTGGAGAAGGGTCCTCTTCATTGGTAAATGCTGGTTTCAGCTGTATTGGGCAGATGGAGGGTGGTGTGTATGGTGTCATGAGGATGAACGGTTTTCTGATGGCGATGTTGCTGAAAGAGTTGCCTGTGGCGGTGGAAGAGCACAGGTGCAGTTTGTCAACAGCTATTTGAATGCACAGAGATGCCAGGAGGAGATCCTGAGGTCCATTGCAGCTCCATTCATCTGCCACCATCAATTCATGTTTCAGCATGATGATGCACGGCCACATGTTGCAAGGATTTGTACTGAACATCTGACAGCTGAAAATGTCCCAGTTCTTCCATGGTCTGCTTACTCACTAGACATGTCACACCCATTGAGCATGCTTGGGATGTTCTGGACTGGCACAGACAGCAGCATGTACCAGTTCCCATTGAAGAGGAGTGGGATGATATTCCACAAGCCACAATAAACAACCACATCAACTCTAAGTGAAGGAGATGTATTGCATCTCCTTCACTTAGAGCACCATTTGCCTGTATTGAGGCAAATGGTAGTCACACAAGATATTGACTCATAATTCTGTTCCATGACCCCATCTTGTGTTTTGGGGGGTATCTGTGACCAGCAGAGGTACAGTTGCAAGAAAATGTTTGTGAAACGTTTGGAATTACTTGGATTTTGGCATTAATTACTCACAAAATGTGCTCTGATCGTCATCTAAGTCACAATAATAGACAAACACAATCTGCTTAAAGTAATGACAAATAAATAATTGTACTTGTTCTTGTCAATACTGAATACACTATTTAAACATTCACAGTCCAGGTTTAAAAAAGTATGTGAACCTCTGGGCTAATGACTTCTCCCGAAGCTAATTTGAGTCAGTGGTTCCAATCAATGAGATGATGCCATGCCCTATAAAAAAGAAAAAAGAAAAAAAAGCACACAGTCAGGTTACTGACAGTCTACTCTTCTCTAGAAAGATCTGTTCATGTGAGCTATGCTCCGATCAAAACTAATTTCAGAGGATCTTAGAAGCAGAATTGTAGAGATGCATGAAGCTTAAAAAGGCTACAAGAGCATTTCTCAAGATGTGAGTGTTCATCAGTCCACAGCAAAACAAACTGTCTG
The DNA here is from genome assembly GCF_029633865.1 of Lampris incognitus. NCBI lineage: Eukaryota > Metazoa > Chordata > Actinopteri > Lampriformes > Lampridae > Lampris > Lampris incognitus. The sequence continues at coordinate 26,472,116 of NC_079229.1, forward strand.
CAAGTGGAAGAAATTCAATACTGTTGCTACTCTCCTTCAGAGTGGGCGACCTGCAAAGGTCACACCAAGACCTAAAGCGTGCAATCCTGAAGGAGGTGGAAAAGAACCCAAGGGTAGCAGCAAAAGACCTGCAGAAACCTCTAGAACTTGCTGAAGTCTCTGTTCATGTGTCCACTATAAGAAAAACACTGAACAAGAATGGGTGCTGCTTTAAAAAAAACACAGCTGCACATCTCAAGTTTTTGCGAAAGACCACCTGGATGTTCCACAACACTTTTAGAATGATGTTCTTTGGACAGATGAGACACAAGTTCAACTTTTTGCAGAAATGCACCAAGCTATATGTTTGGAGGAAAAAAGGCACTTGTACATCAACACCAAATCCTCATCCAAAGTGTGAAGCATGGTGGAGGGAGCATCATGGTTTTGGGCTGCTTTGCTGCCTCAGGGCCTGGACAGCTTGCAATCATTGAGGGAACAATGAATTCAAAATTGTATAAAGAAAATTTACAGGAGACTGTCAAGGTGGTGGTCTGTCACCTGAAGCTTACTAGAAGTTGGATGATGCAGCAAGACAATGACCCCAAACACACGAGTAAATCAACAACCGAATGGTTTAAAAAGAAGAAAAAGTGGGTTTTGGATTGGCCAAATCAGTCCAGACAGGTTCATCTCTGGTGGGGATGAGTCCATCGACAGTGGGAGATTGACCATCTGGTGTCCTGGCGCGGCAAAAACAACTTGGAGCTCAATGCTCTAAAGACAATGGAGATGGTTGTGGACTTCAGAAAGTACCCAGCCCCACCCGTCCCCATTACCCTGTGTGGCTCCTCAATTGACACTGAAATCCCCCGCTCACCTAGGACCTCAAGTGGGAGCTGAACATCAGCTCCCTCATCAAGAAGGTACAGCAGAGGTTGTACTTCCTGCGGCAGCTGAAGAAGTAGTTCAACCTGCCAAAGCCAATGATGGTGCACTTTCACACCGCCATCATTGAGTCCATCTTCACTACCTCCATCACTATCTGATATGCTGCTACCACTGCCAAGGACAAGGGCAGACTGCAGCATATCATTCACTCTGCTGAGAGGGTGATTGGCTGCAACCTACCATGCCTTCAGGACCTGAACGCCTCCAGGATACTGAGGCAAGAAGGAAAGATCATGGCCGACTCTTCCCACCCAGGCCATGGTCTCTTCATAACACTCCCCTCTGGCAGGAGGCTAAGGACTATAAAAACCAGAACCTCGTACCACAAGAACAGCCTTTCCAACAAGCCCCCAGACACCCACAGATCCTGACACTGCCCCTCGCCCACCCTCCCATCCCCTTTGACCCTATCTCCACACCACGACATGACGTTCACCTACCTATATGCACACACACTCACATGCACACACACACACACACACACAGTGCAACATATCTGTCTGCCCTACTGTGCCCTCTGTACATGGACACTCTGCATAAAGCCTGTACTACCTTGCAAATAACTTCTTAGTCTGCAAATGACCTCTCATTTAAAATTCTCATTTTACATTTTGTTAACCATGCAAGAAATCCCAGGATTGTTGGTGAACTGAAATAGCTGCTTAGGGAGGAATGGTCTAAAATTCCTCCTCACCATCCAAGTCTGACCAACAACGGCAGGAAACGTTTGGTGGAGGTTATTGCGGCTAAAGGTCATTCTCCCAGTTATTAGAGACAAGGGTTCACCTGGACTGTGAATGATTAAACAATGTGCTTAATCACGGCATGAAAAGTACAGCTGTTTATGTGTTATTAGTTTAGGCAGTCTATTACTACGACTTGGCTGAAGGTCGGACCACATTTAGTGAGCAGTTAATGCAGAAATCCAGGTAATTCCAAAGGGTTCACAAACTTTTTCTTGCAACTGTAAATTTATAGCCTAAATAATGTGAAATCAGTAGATAACAAGTGCCTAATAAATCTTTTTCAGCTGATGTTTCCATTTATGAACTTCAGCTTCATTCGTGTTGCATTTAAATTTTCTTGCTCAATAAATATTTTTCTATGGGGTGGGAGGACGGCTTGGTGGTCGGCACTGATCACAGCAAAAGAGCTGCGGGTTCAATCCCCGCTCTTCAGTGTGGAGTTGGAAAAAGAAAAAGGAGCGAGTAGGTATAGAGAAAGGATGGATGATAGAATGAAGAGACCAATTAGCGTATAATAGAGTGCAAAGACAAAGACGTTAAAAGCGTGCTGAAGTTGACATCTTGCCTCTTGCGATCTTGTATCTTTTATTTATGGGTTGCATTTATTATTCACCATAGTCTGGGCTCTCTTCTTAGTCCACAGACTCTTCGGTGACATTAGGCCTTCTCTATCCTCTTACTCTACGCCTTCATCCGTCTCTCTGCCTCTCTTCCTCCCTCTAAGGTCCTCCACAGGGGTTGAACAAGATGTGGAAGCTTTTTCAGTGATGAAGTGAACTCTACTCTCGCCAGACAAAGGACTGGACCCCTTTGGGACGTGAGCTACAGCCGTGAGCAAACCCACATAGTACATTAATGACTAGCACGCAAAAACAGACAGATGCATATAAATAACACACAAACAGAGAAACAAACACACACGCACGCTCACGCACAGTGTTTGTTTCAAATTAGTGCAGCTATTGTTTTGCGTTTTCTTATGTAAACACATTTATACCTATGTTTTCAAGCCCCCCCGCACACACACACACACACACACACACACACACACAACGGTGTTGATTGTAGTTTTAATGAGGTATTGCTTTATGAGGCAAAACGAGGCTAAGGAATGCTGCTGTGTTCCCATGGAAAAACTAGCAGGAGCAAAAAACATGTTTAATGGTCTCTACAGCAGCATTTATGTTCGTGGTCCATTTATGGTTTTTAACATACATTAGGCTTGTACGGTCTGTGTGCTGGCTGGATATTGGCTATCTCGGGTTTCTGCTGTGACGTCATCGGACGCCGCTTCAGGGCGCAAACGGATTGGCTGAAAGTAAAACACTCGCAACGAAAACGTTCTCGGAGGACTGACGTTTTCGAAAGCCATTTCTTAAAAGCCGTCCTTGCAACACACACGCACGGACACACGCACGCACACACAGGCAGGCACAAATGTGCGCATAAACAGACTTAGTCAGCTCACATCGAAGCGTTTCGATACATTATGAGACACGACGTCAGGTCAATCGGTGAATTTCATTGCACCCACGAGTCGCACCAGCCGCTCACCGCGCACACCCAAACGTTCAAGACGCCCACTTCCTCTCCACTCCCGCTCAAAGACCACCCCCCGAAAAGCCCACCTTCATTCGTTGCTAGGTTACCAAATCCTGATATGCTACAACGTGCTTTTCGCTTGGTTTGTTAAAGGGTTGGGTTCACGTTGCACTGTCGTGAAGCGTTATAGCGCACACAGCACATGTTCAGCCCGCACTCGTGTCATACGTAAAAGAGCTCTCCCTGAAAAAGCTAATATGCAGTCCTGCTAATAAAACCCTGATCGAATAAATTAGGTGAAAATATAAGCATCCAAAATTTATTTACGGGTGTGGACCCCTTATTCGAGATCTTGATTCAGTGACGTAGTAAAAGACACACTGAAGAATATTATGTATGAGAAATAAGTGGCTTTATACAGTTATGGAGCTGCGTTCTCAATATGGGAGTATAAAAAAGTCACCTTTTATTGGGTTCAGGAGATAGTGGTGAATAACGGGCTATTTCTTAAAATTACACCAACTCAACGCCCACTATTTTTGGTTTCCTCCTTGGAGAACGTTTGCTTTTCTACCTTAGCCACCAGGGGGCAGTATTGAACCGTGTACCTGTAACGACTAGCTTATTAGCGTGTCAGGTTGGCCTCAATAAGTGGTTTCGCCTGCGGACATGTGAACGGTGCACATGCGCCTTCTCTGGAACGTTGACTGTGTATGTGCTAAACACGCGGCTCAGGCGAGATTCGGGCTGTTCTTATTATGTAAAGACCAGTTTTCTACTTGATCACTGTATCATTATAAACATTCGGCTCTTTTTTGTGGTCTTTGGCCAAGCAAATCCACATTTTCCACGGTAATTTAATTCACAGGGGAAACGGCGGTGACGGTTGTAAAAACTGGTTTTCCTCGAACCTTTGTGAAAGCGTTTGTCTGACGTGTTTCAAATTGTCTTAATTTTTCAATTGAACACATTTGTTGAACAGGTTTCGAGACGTTATACAAAGAAATGCACTTTTCAAAACATACAGAGATACATTTCAAGACATTAGAGAGAAACATGTCACTCGGTTTAACACGCAGAGAGCCTGTCAACTTGAACATCTTGTGTTTACACATAAGACGCCAACATCAAATCTATTAAAAGAAAGAAAAAGGTAAAACAATATACCGTCAACACCAGAACGTACGAGGGAGAGGCCAGCTTTAATATATATATATATATATTATGCAATTTTCCCTGTTATTTGAGAGGTCTTAGTGGCTTCTTTTTTTGTGGTTGTTGTTCGTTGTTATCTTAGAATAAAATGGTCTAAATTGGTTTCACGTCTTGGCGCGTATTTAATTGGGACGTGGTGACGTCACGGGCGGGCTACCTCCCCATGTGCGCCCGCCGCTTGAGAGGAGCACACCGACGGCCGAACGTGGACCCGTCACACGCGCAGCCGTCTCCGCCTGCCTTCACACCGCGCGGCTACCGCTATGACTCCCAGACACTGACGGTCCCTACGATCGCTGCGCTTCTGCCGGGTTTTTTTTCTTCTTCTTCGTCTTCTTCTTCTTCTTCTTCTTCTTCTCGATTTTCGTCCGGTTCGATGTCGTTTCATCGTCCCCGCCGGTGGTTTTCGGGGGAAGATGCGCTCGTCTGAAATTGGTGTCAACCTTCGCCTCCGCTCACCGAAGCGTCGCACGTCGACGAGCCGCCGTCCGACTCGCGTCGACTGAGTCCGCCACACCGACGACAGACGTCGGGTGGTGATTTCGCTAGATTACAGGTGGCTGTCGCCGATATCTAGCCGGTCACATTTGGGTTTGCTTTTTTCCCACCAGCCAAGACCGAGGCAGATGCCCCTCGTTCTGTCATCCCGGCTGTACCATGGTGGAGTTTCCATCTCTCAGTCCTTACTGGCCTCTCCTCCGCTTCCTGGTGCCGTTGGCCATCACCAATGTCGCCATCGACCTCGGCGAACAGGTAAAACGGGCAGCGTGCTCGGCTGGCGTTAGCGGTAGTCGGCTAAACTGCGCCGCTTCGTTTATTACAGGTCACAAACACAGCGCAGCCCGCTAGCGGCGCGGCGGCTAGCGTCTGACGCAAGGTAACTGTTTAAAAACAACGATCTCTCCCCTCAGTGACGAGCCAAACCGGCTTCGGGGTTTTTTTTTTGTTTTAAATCTCGGGGGTCTGTAAGTTGGGGCGACCGCATGATTTGGATACGAAGCGCTGTGATTGGCTTTTTTGTTGTTGTTTGCTCCCGGAGGGTTGGGGTTGTCTACGGGCTTTGACAGAAGAGGGGAGCAGGGCTTGCGGTTCCCAAGCTAGCTAAACCGCCGGGTTGAGAGGGAGCTCATCGCGACGCAAGAGGGAACGTGACATCCTGTGTACATGTTCAGTGTGAAGGAGGGCAGCGGATATTTCGGTACCCCCCCCCCCAAAAAAGAAGGTCATCGTCCACGACCGAAGCTTGTCGGCGTGAGCGAAGATCTGTGCCCTGTTGACCCCTTATGGGAGCAGCTGTGTGTCGGAGGGACACTGTCTCCCTGCGACCGCCTCTTGGTTCATCAGTGAATCTGTAGCAAGGCCTTGCTGCTCCTGGTGGGGGGGGGGGGGGGCACGTTCACCCAGGTTAAATACACCGGGGGGGGGGGTTGTGTTTGGGTTTGGTGGTCGTTCCTCTGAGACACGTCGGCCGGCATTTCTTCGTCGCCCGATCAGATGGCTGATGTGTAAGAGCTGCTCGTAACCCAAGGGACCCCGGACAGATGACGTCCGAGCAGAAAACGCGTTTAGACTCGGGAGGTTGGGATTAGTCTTATGTAACGGTCGCCGCGTTGGCTGATATAAATAGGCGCGTGTTCCTCGCGGTTGGAAACGGCCGCTGTAGTGAAGGCGGATTTGAAAGGAAATGATGATGTGTTATTAATTGATTCGGGGGTGCTGACTTCCTTCCAACGTTATGGTTTTTTTTTTGCTTACTGTTCTGCACTTGATAATGGGTCGTTGTAATATTGCAATTCAGTTTTAAGGCCATGCCATAACAGTAATTGTATTTCAAGCGCCGATTAAGTTGAGCTAAGTCGCCGTCATGTGAGATGTTGCACCTTGCCAATTTGGACTTCTCTCTTCTCTGCTCTGTCTCATTCCCTCCTATCTTCTTTCTGCGCACCCATCTCCTCATATCTCCTACAGGCCCTGAACAGGGGCATAGCCACAGTCAAAGAGGATGCAGTTGAAATGCTGGCCAGCTATGGCTTGGCTTATTCACTGATGAAGTTCTTCACTGGACCAATGAGTGACTTCAAAAATGTGGGCCTGGTGTTTGTGAACAGCAAAAGGGACAGAAGAAAGGCTGTATTCTGCATGGTGGCAGCTGGGGCCATAGCGTTTGTCCTTCATATCCTGATAGGTGTGTGTTTAAGGGTTGTTTGTGCACACTAGATGATACCTCACTCTAAAACCACTTCCCTGTTCCCTGCATCGGGAATTTTGGCCAAACCAAGTCTCAGCATAATTGTGTTCTCTTGCCAGCTCCCAGCATGATGGTTTTTCTTTTTGGGGAAAATAATCAACTAACTCTTTTGAATTTAAGATCGTTACCTGTGCTCTCTTCACCTCTGTATAGCTCACACAGATTTGGGGTACTACATTATCAATAAACTCCACCATGTGGATGACTCGGTGGGGAACAAGACAAGGAAGGCATTTCTCTACCTGGCCGCTTTTCCACTATTGGATGCCATGGTGAGTACTGTTTGACTGGATAAGTTATGCATGATTTAGTGCAAGACATGTTAGAGAAATAATTTCACGAGGTGAGATGTGAAAAGTACCAGACTTAGAAAAATGCCCTTTGTAATCCAGAACTTGGTTTTGAGGGATGGCCTACCCACCCTGTTTTGTCCATCTTACATCAATTATATAAGCCCATCATGCAATTTGTGGTCAAGAAAAATGCCAAAACTGACCTTGTATATTTTGCCAAGACTTCTGTGTCCTTGGGTAACGTTGTTGTCCATTGTTTTATTTGTGAAGGCATGGATTCATGCAGGGATTCTTCTAAAGCACAAGTACAGTGTCATAGTAGGTTCAGCCTCCATCTCAGATGTTGTGGCCCAGGTAACAAGATCATTTGCTTCATTTTAATTGGTGCAGCAAGCTACGTTTTTGACTCAAATTTCAAGATGAGATGTCTAGTTACATATGTTTACTAAAAAGACTGATTACACACCATTAAAACATGTTTACCATAAATATATTAAAGCGGAGTATGACTCCGTTTTTAGACGTTTAATCTTCCATTTTGAGTATTGACGATCACTGTCTTCTCTTTGCTAGATTGTGTTCGTGGCCATTCTCCTCCACAGTAACCTCGAATGTGTGGAGCCTCTTCTTATCCCAATCCTCTCCCTTTATATGGGTGCCTTGGTCCGTTTCACCATTGTGGGCCTGGGTTACTACTGTAACATTCATGACAATATCCCAGACTCCAGTGGACTAGATGTTGGGGTAGGTTCTTTTCCTTATTTTATTTTTCAATGTTTCTATTTTGAGACTGAGTGAGGGAGAAAGATGTACTCAAAACAAAATTAAAAAAAAAGAAGCAAAATGGAATTAAGTCTAGTGCTGCTGTCATCCACAGCATATCCAGACCATTAGTTGAGCCATGTGCACCTCATTGGCACAAGCCTCAAGTTTATGTGGAACACTGAATTGGAAGTTAATCACATTCATTTGCATTCCTTTTGAACGAATTGCCTCTATTTCCACAGGGGGATGCCACTATCAAAAAGATGCTGAGTTTCTGGTGGCCCCTGGCTCTTATCCTAGCTACTCAGCGCATCAGCAGACCTATCGTCAACCTCTTTGTGTCCCGCGACCTCAAGGGGAGCATTGCTGCCACAGAGGTGAGTGTATCAGGAATCCAGTACACTACCGACACATGGCTTTATTCTCTGGGATTGCAAAAGAATGCAAAGTGCCTATCTGGGGCACTGCCTTTTTGTAGTCCCTGATGCGGAAACTAACTGGCGTACAGATGTGAGAATGGCTTTCACAATTCTTAATAACTATTATTGACAGGATGTATAGCATTATAAAAGGCTATTGTTATGCTTGAGGTGTCCAAGTGTTGTTAAGAGGCTTTCACCACTACATGGAACAGTGGACTGTTTCTCCCCTTAAGTTACTGCAGATGAAATGCCAGAATGCTAACAATCTCCCTCTGGAGCTTTCTGGCTTGCAGAGACCCCCGAACTACTAGAGACAATACAAAGCTGTTTACCAGAATGAACTGGAAATCATTGACAACACTGGCTCCCGGTGGTTTGGGTGATTCACCACGTTCATGCGGAACTCGGAGGATGATCGCAGCACTGACTGAAAACATTCCAACCTGGCCCTACTGTTCCTACGCAAAAACCTGACACTACCTGTTGTTCTTGTTAAACAATGATAAGCCCAAGGCTGTCATCTAATCATAAACGTCATGTCATCATGAACTTGTTTAAAAAAAAAAAAGTTTTACACACCCATGTTGCCTTGACATTGGCCGTAGTAGGTCGCTCGTCGTTAATTTGGCCACATAACTGTGAAAGGTATTTTCAGCATTACACTGGTGACACATTGATGATGCATCGCGCCCCTGTCTTTGTCATCACAGGCTGTGGCTGTGCTCACAGCTACATATCCTGTTGGTCACATGCCCTACGGTTGGTTAACGGAACTGAGAGCAGTGTACCCTGCCTTTGACAAGGTAAACCAGATGTAATCTAGAAGCATTTGTTGAAATAGTGACAGTTTTGTATAGATGCCCCATTCCACATGTAACTAATGTGTTGTCACCCACAGAACAATCCCAGCAACAAGCTGAATTCTGGGAGTCTGGTTACCAAGTCACATATTAAAAAGTTTACATTCTGCTGTCTGGCTCTGTCACTCACGGTAAGCTGGGTCAACTTCAATACTTTGTTTTTTTGTTTTTTAAACGCCATTTCACTCTTGAGGTTTCTGGAATATGGCTTCAGTGTTCTGAAGGTCATTTGACAGAAAGCATATATTCATAGTTTCCGGTTGCCTACAAATTCTCTGTATTCTATAGGGAAAATTACAATCAGAAATAAATGTGGCATAAAAGTAATCTCAAATAAGGGCTGTCAAAACTTTGATTTTTCTCACAAATAATGTATCTACTTTAGCTACTGTTAAGATGAACATAGATTTCTAACGTTAACATTACACAACACTTCTACCTTTGCAATGGGTTTGTTTACACTTGAAAGAGTCCTGTATTTTGACAGAACCTGAACCCTTAGGAGGGGTTGTTTCTAGAGTGTCCTACAAAACCCTCATATTTTCAGACAATTAGCTGTTCTGAAAAGCAGAAAAATGCTTTGTTATGCCACAGACAACCATGCAATTTTGACTTTTAAATAGGGATTTAATTTTTTGCAGGGGTCTTCAAACCTTTTGTGCCCATGGGGATAGAAGTAGATAGCACTTAATATAAAACAAGGGGCAAATATGTGGATTGAGGAATTTTGCAGGGGACAGGGGACACACACAAGACTTTGTGTTTGTTTTCAAACACAGCACCTGGCATGTCAGTGTCGGGCTTTATTTGCAAGACTAACGTAACCAGCCGTTCTACAGTGTTCTGTAGTAACATGCATGACATAGATTTCAAGAAGTCGCTCATCGGCGACCTTATCAGGTTTCCAATAAATTATTTGCAGTCCTCCCCTGTTTAATCATTTCGAGCTAACGTGAGGATAATCTTAGAAATTCTGTCTCATGGTCTGATAGTCTAGACAAACGTTGCACGTTAGTATGTTTAAGTTCCACCAACTGCAAAGTGAGGTTTCACATTGCAGTTGCGCAGGCGGGCTCAAAGTATTTTTCTTTAGCGGTGCTGCTGTGGTTTCAAGTTGCAGACAGCGGTACATTAGGTTGGAATTTGTGAAAGGGCTAAGCGAATTTTGTTTTCCCCTTTACAGTAACATACTCGCGCTATAAGAGCTTAACAAAACGGCATCAGAAATTTAAGTTGACACATTCAAAAAGCCCTTGCAGGTGTACTTGAGTGTACTTTTAAGTAGCAAGTCTTGCTGACTTGTTATATATGCCATAAATTGAACATGTTTGTATTCACTGAGTGGCTTGGAAAGAGGTCAGGATTCGTACTAATCCACTGACGCAGTTTTTCAGTTATAAAAGTTAGTGCAGATGTATGGTGAATGTGGTTTAGAGGGCAAAACAAATATGGGAGGCACCCTTTGCCCCAGAGCTGTATTAGTTCTCTACGGCTTGGATTAGGAAAAACAGGAAGTTTGTGGCCAAGGTTGGGACTTTTAAGAGGAGGTTAAGAGGAGGTGGAGGAGGAGGAGGAGGAGAATGGCTAACCAGATGTGGAGCCTCAGAGTTGTAAACAAGAGCATGAGGGTGTTGGCTATATACAGCATGATGGAGCAGACAGGCATTGCCTATAGGAGTGCTGAAAGCACAAGCTGGAAACCCTCATGTCGAGACTTGCCTTTCTTGCGTTGTAAGGAATGACAAGAGAACAAAACAAGTACAGAATTTGCACAGTTATACAGCACTAATATTAAGCTTCTTCTAGATATGAGAGGAGGATCTGAGGAGCGCTGATCATTTTCTGTTGTAGGGTGGACATCCATATTTCCAAGTACTCACAGTGATTCAAGTTTCACTTCCTTTTAATTGGATGCCGCCCAATTTAGAACAGATGTGATTTGTAAAAGATGATGTTGCCAAGTCCTGCACACTGAAACTAAGTTTTATTGTGTACAACTATGGAAGAGTGAAGCACCTCAAATTCACTGAATGACATGAGGTTGCTTTTTGGGTATTTACATCACTTTGGGCATAGTGCCACCATGGACAGTGTAGCATGGAGATGGGTCGATAGGCTAGTTCAGAAACGCATCAGGAAAGGAATCTGAGTAACGTAAAGCAGCTCATGATTCTCCGTCATGTCAGCAGAACTTGTGTAAGTTATTCAGGCGGTGAGTGTGTATATCTCACCGTTGAGTCAGGGGAGAGGGCATCTTAGTCTTAAGTTTGTTCCCCAAAAATCTCTCATTGCCTGGCCTCCATCCAGCTTGCATGATGAATGGCAGGCCATTTTAAACCACAAAGCTCTGAGCTATATGTGCCAATTCATTTCTTTCAACTTTCAAAAGTCCTCATGGGGTTTGAAATACTTTGCAAAGTTTATAATTTAAGAACAATTCAGGTAAGTTTGGTGGCTGTTTTGACTATTGAGCACTCCACATACAGCTTATGTGATTTGCTGTTCATCTGAGTACACCCACCCCAACCACATGCCACATTCTATGATCACTTTACATTAACCTTTTGTTAACTATCAAAAATGTTGACTGGTTCCTGAAACTAAACTACACTGAGACTATATTTTGTGTTATTTCAGATCTATTGGATTTGAAATGGATTTTGCAGTCCTGTGTGCGTCTGGGCAACTGCATCCAGAAACGTTAACATTGTCTGTCGCATTCCTGCGGGTTTTATGTTAGCTTCAAAGGCTCGCGTTCAGCTTGAATCCCCATGATTTAATGATCTAATTAATTCTAATGAGGCGTGTTTGACTGCCCTGCTGTGGTGTGGTGAGTAAAATAATTCCCTATTTGTTTGAATTTGCCCTAGCTCTGCTTTGTAGTGTTTTGGTCACCTCATGTATCGGAGAGGATCCTGGTTGATATCATTGGAGTGAAGCATACTTTCGCTGAGCTGTGTGTGGTTCCACTCAGAATTTTCTCCTTCTTTCCTCTGCCAGGTAAGAGATTTAAAAAGGACGAGATTCAGCATCACTGCCCAAATGCATTTATCCCTCTGACCTGTGCCTACTGCTTCTTCTGTGGCTTTAACTGCAGTATAGTTCAGGCCAGTGGGGTGATCGCTCCACTTTGTGTGTGTGTGTGTGTGTAGTAACTGTTAGGGCACATCTGACTGGATGGCTCATGACCCTGAAAAAGACCTTTGTGCTGGCCCCCAGCTCAGTTCTCCGCATCATTGTCCTCATCACCAGTCTAGTTGTGCTGCCTTATATGGGGTAAGTCAACACCTCAGCAGACAGCACTGTTATGAGGGTTAGTTCTGTGACGGAGGTTATCGGCATTAATTGATATGGTATAGCATACTGTCATGATAAAATGACTAATTGTTTCAGCAAAATTTACTCTGAACAACAAGAGTGGGGGGAAAAAACTCAGTGAAGCTGCGTGTCTGCATTTAATGTTCCCCGCTGTCTTAAAGCCCGACAGGACCAAACAAGCGAGCTGAAGCTGTCTTGTTTGTTTTAAAATGATGGGAGTGGAAATTTCCTTTTTTCTTTTTTTTTCAAAAGCACGCGGCTGAGTCTGTTAAATGGTCGGCAACACCCGTTGGAATTTTTCCATTGATGCGCACAACAGAATTCGGCACAAGTACATGCAGATGAACACAAGACAGAGTTGGTGCCTAAAACAAATGAAATTTTGTCAGCATTCACAACACATGAGGCAGCTTGTTTGTTGTGTCTTAGCATTTGGTGACCCTCCTGTTCATCTTTGTCCCAGGGTTCACGGGGCCACACTCGGGGTTGGTTCTCTCTTGGCTGGTTTCATAGGAGAGTCTACTATGGTTGCCATAGCAGCCTGCTATGTTTACAGACAACAGGTGAGAGCACTCAGCGCTGTAGTGAAGATCTTTAATCACATCCTCTGCTTTCATTTAGCTCCATGGTGTGTCAGCACAGCTGCCATCAATGGCCACTTTCCACTGGCCAGTTTATCACCCACTTTTAGTAACTACTAAGTTGTTTATTTGTAGTAATTTAACTTAGAATGGCCACATGAAGGCATGTTTATCTAAGCCTTGAAAGCATCCCCCTCAAAAAAAGTACCAAAAAAGTCTTTCATCTCGACTAGATGCATCTCCACAGATAAATCTGGTTGCCAGAAGGAAAATGCAAATGCATCCAGAAATATGCCTCCCTCATTCCTCTCTCAATGATTTTTTTTTCCCCCCTAAAAGAGAAACAACGAGCTGTCCAATGACCTGGTGGTGGAGGGCGAGGACTCCGCCCCCATGAGCGAGGTTTGTTCCAGGACTCAGATGGAGGCCATAGAGGAGCTACAGGAGGAGGAAGAGGAGCAGGAGTAGACTGTGACAGTAGGAGAGCTGAAGCTAAGGTTCCGTGTGGAAACCGATCATTTCTGAAGAGGGCACCGTGGAGTTACACTGCAGGCGGGGAGAACGCAACAAAAAAAAAAGGACCTAATTATGCTGGTTTGGTTTGAGAAGTTGGCCTCAGAATGGACTATTAGACAAAATGATTGACAAGTTTGTTTTTTTTTTTCTAAAAAAGAAGGCAAGGTCTTCTACACATCATCCTACCCAACGTTAGGACGCACACTGTAAAGAAAGCCATGCACCTCCAAGTGTCCACTCATCTGTGATACTTCGATGTCTTCCAATCCCCTGGAAAGTTACCGTAGTTCTGCCATCATCATCAGAGAGGGTGTATGAACCACTTTCACGTGTTTGCTGGTAAACGAACAAGGGAAAAACGACGCAGGAGATTTTTCCTCCTCCGCAGCGAGAATGAAATGTCTGAGTGGTATTGGAGTTGCTGAGATTTGTAGATCATTATTTTATGTTCTATTATTTTATCAAACTTGAGCCACAGGGCCTTGCTTGACTTCAAATATGGGGGTATCTTATGGGTTGTGCAATCATGTTTTACATCAAACTGGTGTACAAACTATTGTTTTTATATAGGTGATGAAATGTGTATATTTAAATGCCCTGAGGGGTCAGGAATCCCTCATTATATCATTGCGTGTTACAAAATATTATGATTGTCCACTTTCCATGCCGTCTGGGAGTCTATCTACTTTTGTTTTGCCAAGTACTTCTATTTTCCTGGTAGCGTATTCAGATTGTCGTATGTAATGTATATACTGTATAGGCATTCTTATTTGGCAAATAAATTGCTTTATTATTAGCTTGTCCAGAGACCTTATCTGTGCTGACAGTATGAATACAGAAGTGCACCAAAGACATTTAGAAAAGTCTTTAATTCTTTGAAAATGTCATACAAAAACAATCTGACAGTGCAAAAGCCTCATTTCCAGCATAATCAGTGTAAATGTTAGCTAGCTTATCTGTTCCACCTGCTCAGGAATTAAGGCAAGGAGAAATGCCCCCCCCCCCATTGTAAGTGTTAATTCTTATTGTGCATTTCTACTAAGGCAACAAGGAAGACCAAGCAAGGCTTAACTACTCCGAGCAACCCAGGAACTTGTGATTTTACTGTCACCAGTATCTGTAACAACATTGGCACATGTCTCTTGAAGCAGCTTGGTTAAAGGCAACATGTAAAACAAGTTTTTCACATTCTCACACATGCACAGACCGACATCATGGCTCCGATAGCAACCAGTCTTGCTTGTCTTCAAATTTTCATCCGACGTTAAATTACCAGTAAATCTGATTAAAAACCCATCAGAAAATACACAGACTGGTTCAACGGCTCTTCCACAAACCTGAAGTCCAAATATGGGAGTTCTTTTAAAATAATTAAGAGGAATATATTACTCGACACGTCTTTACCCCAACTAAACATCAAATCTACAGTGTTCAAACCAAAGATCTGAGAAGGTTATGGTGTTGCTGGCTTTACTTGCTTAGAATTCACAAACGAATGCAGCGGACCAGACTCCCAGTCTAAACTACCATGTGCGCCATTACCCATTGTAAACTCAGTCACACAATATTTCATACAATTCAGTATAGATAGAGCTCATCTATCAGCATCATATTCCAAATATATATACACACACAAATATGCAAACAGAACACTGAACAAATGGGTTAAACACGTCTTGCAAATGACTTCTCTTTTAATTGTCATAAATGTATTCATCTTATTCAACCTGAGCAGTGTTTCATGTCCTTGGCAGGAGATTCTGTTCGGTGGCTATCAGCTAGTGGCCAGTTCCACGGTAGGCTCTGCAGCCTCTTCAACTGGCACATTGTAGTGGCGGTCGTCCTCTGTGACCAGGCATACGGACGGCCAGTCTTCCTTGTGGTCATCCGGGTAATACGTGACAAACTCCTCTGTGTCAGCCAAGTAAAGTCTGTAAACTTGAATGGTGCACTGCAAGGTGTACCCAAGTAGAAACATCTCCACCTGCGGGGATTCACAAAATTCATGGGGGCACGTCAATAACACTAGTGGGGGGGAATGCAGTACTAAATCAACTGTACTACTGAGTGGTGACAGTCTGTGTGGAAACGGTGCTCAACAGTGAATAGTAGTAGTGGGCATAACCTCCCTCGTCAAAACAGAGAAAAAGGGCAATTAGGGCCCTGTGTGTCTTCTCTAGAATCCCGGCCATAAAGGTGACTGAGTGCTGCTGAAGGCCCAAGAACGGGTCAGTTCAAGGGTTGAGTTCACGAGTTACTGCTAGTGGTTTTGATTAAGGGAAAGCTACACACCCAACTTAATAACAATCTTTTATTGTTTTTGTTAATTATCCATCCTGCCCGCAGGTTGCGTTGTATAACATTACTGTTGGTTCCAAACATAACAGAGTGCAATGGCAGACACAAGTTATCAAGCCTTGGTTACCATAAAATTTACTGACTGCTCTCTGCCTGTTGTAAACTGTTGCATGTTGGTAGTAAATAGTGACATCAGTACATGTCTGTAAATACTTCGGGAAGAGAGTGAGTGCTTCAAAGGTAAGCAAATAAAGAGGTACTGGGCACCATGTGTGTTCATCGAGGTGCAGTGGTTGCCACGTGGTTTCTCTTACCTGCTCCAGCCCCCCACTGAAGCCCACATGGCAGAGGTGGTTGGAGAGGAAGGTACGGGGGCACTCGGACGAGTCCCGGGCGAACAGGAGCCAGCAGAATACGGGGACGTCCCCTCCTGTCTGCATGCGGCTATGGAGCTCCACAGCCTGGCCCAGCATCAGCAGCTTGAGAGCCTCCAACAGGCCCAGCTCCTCCTCCCTGCCCTGGAACACTTGCTCGCAAAGACTCTGGCGCTCCTCAACATTAGAACAGCCAACTGCCGCCAGCCACTAGACAGGGGAAAAAAAAGAGAAAAGTTTATGCCACACACACACACACACATAGCAATGCATCCATATAAATGATTCAGTGCTAGAGGAACTAGCAACAGCTGGACTAACCCACGCAGGGTCTGTTCAAAGTGCAGCAGATGAATCCAATGTTAGGCTGAAAAAAACTAGTGCACAGTCACGGCGGGTAACCCAGCAGACGAGGGACTTTGAAGAAACGTGCACAATAAACACTAAAAATTCCTGACGAGCCACCGGCGGCTGCCAGAGCCAATAAATGTCGTTGTGGGGCCTCACGTTGTTCCAGTAAAGTGGTGCCGCGCTTTATGTCACAGAACTGTTGAAATGGTTTCCTTGAGGCTTGCGGGTCCGTCCATCCATCCATCTAAACCCTCTGGAGTATTATCAGACCGTTGTAACAACACGTATAAGGCCATGAAGAGAGGTGCAGAGGGGCACTCAAAAAAAAATGCAACAACCATCGCCCTATATTTCTTCAACATGTGGTAGCAATTGCAGCCAAAAAAGTATGTTGGTGAATATTAATACATTTAGTGCCCAGGGACGGCCTAAAATATGCCATCGCAGTTTATGAGCATCTGTGTGTTTAAAATACTTTAAAGGATCGAGGTGGATCTGTTGTTAATACCGTATTTCGGAAAAGTTCCACGTAACCCTTTAGATGTTGAGTAGCATCCATGGTCCCGTCTCCCTGTTGGCATTCTCCAGGAAAGATCCACTGGCTTATCAGGCCGTCCCGGGTCTCCAGTTCCACGGGCAACTGTGCAAACAGAGCATTTAAATGGTCACATTGAAGCAAAAACCACTTCCACAGCATCTCAAATCATTACATTAGAATATAATAATTTGTCAAACAGAAGCCGAGTAGGAACAGCTTTCGGAACAAGTTCTTTTTCCTTTGCTGCTCCATGATTTAAAACAAAAACATACTAATTTTATTCTGTGTCTGAAAACACAGCTTTTTGCCCTTAGGCATTTATAAGTCCTGTGTCTCTCGTTCTGGACTGAGATGCACAACATGGTCAGGCTTACCACAATGAGACTGGCAGTCTAAGCTGTGCTTGCCCAAAACTGAACAACAGTCAAGCACGTCACTATGAAGAAATGTGTTTACTGTGGCATTGTGTTTACTGGTGCTCCTGGGTAGGGAGCATGCACAAACTAATATCAGTTTGCTGTATTCATAACTCTTGCTTGACTGGCCATTAAAGTGGCAATATCATTTCATCTAAATAAACAAAGCTTTGGTATGTTTAACTTTGAAGAGTTGGCCATCGGATGTTAACAGTTTTGAGATGTAAACAGTGGCAACCAACTGGGTTACTTTCCCACAAGGGAACACAGCCAATTATGCCATATTTTCAACTGACTACAGATGATCACACACTGGAGCCTTATTTGAGAAGCTTTCGACTGGTTTTGCAAGCAAGCCAGTGTACAGCCTGGAGGCCAAAATCTTTGAGTAGTTCCTTTTTATTTGGAAACATCTCCTTTTGTGCATGGAAACTCACCTAACCACTCTTGTGACTACATGGTAATTCTGACAAGCGCAAGTCACATGCAAGTCACATCCTTAATCATTTTAAACTGTACCGTTGCAATATCTTCCTCTTGCAGCCAGTCAGGCAGTCGGGTGGTGTGACAGAGCACCTGGAAAAGAGTGGCTCTCAGGGCACAGTAGTTGTCCCCCCTCACCCTTCTTAGGCTGCCAAACCTCTGGGACATCTCTTTATAACCCTATAGAAGGCAGCAAAACCACAGGAAATGACTAAGGCTTTAAAAACAAAAAAAACTCTAGCGATAGTTTGAAACGTATCCCCAAGGCAGAGGCATGGACTGACCTTTCTAATGAGAGCACTTTTGGCAGTATTTCCTTTCCACTCCCTCTCACAGTAGGACAGAATGTCCACCGCTGGTGACAAACCGCATCTGTCCTCCAACTTTGGAGCTAGGTTCAAAAGACAATAAAAGTAAGGGAATATTGTGTGTATTTTACAGGACAATACAAAAATAAAAAGTACTCTGCATATTCCACAGAACAGTCCCAGTTTCGATGGATATGGTTTGGTCATACTAACGTGTGATCTCTAACAGTGGGGCTAATGCTGCTCTTTTAGCTGGTGTTGAGGAGAGTTCTTCGGCTCCTCTGTACAGGTCTTCATCACTAGACAGAAAAACACATGATTATAAGTTTGTTACTTTGCAAATGTAGCCCAATGCAATTGATAATTGAACATTTAGAGCAACTCTAGGCAATGGACATTGATGTCAGTGCGCATATCATTTAAAGTAAATGTAATTACATCATCAGAAAATCTACTTATTTGCAACTGACTCATTCTCATGTGACAGTCAACAAGACTAGGTCAAAACCTACTATATGGCTGGACAGTGTATGCTCAATGTTCAAAATTGTGGCCAATTTGCTACAGGGATAGTCAGTGGTAGTGTCTACAATGTGAATTCCTGGATATTAAATCTTCATTTGCAATTTTGTGTAGTGGTCCCAGTAATATTTGTTGTTAAAGTGTCCTGAAGTAGCATATCATATTGACATGGTTAAGCTACACTTGTGTAAAAATGTTAAAAAAATATAAAATCCAGTAGCAGATTTCGCTATTGGAGACATGGGCAGCCGTCCAGGGTGGCATCTTGCCGGGGGCGGCATGGGGTGCCCGCACAAAAAAATGTGGAATGGTGACATTTGCACAATCGGTTTTACAACCACTGCCGGCGTGTCCATATAGGCGAACAGGATGGAGAAATGTGGGCCAACTATTCACAAGCAAAGCCGCAGAGTAACCAACAGCAGTAACTACAGGCTCGCTAGGCTACGCGTTCTGTAAGCACAATGAATTTCTGAGGAATGTCAATCACGCTGCACCTGCAGCCGCCCCCCCATCCCCAGCTCTCATGATCCAGCGGTAGCCTGGCCCACTAACACCAATTTCGATTGTCTTCGAGAAAAAAAAGAAAAAAGAAAAAGAAAAAAAAAAAGCCCACTGTGTACATTTCTGAAAGGTGAGCTTTATTTGCTCTTTAGCCGTTGTTTAATTTGCTGATGAATTGTGCTTTTGCACATTTCATGTGTGTTTGACGCACATGAGAAAATGGTGTATAGGAGAGATCTGTACTGGTATTATTCAGTTTTAGGAGCGGATATTGGATTATTTGGAAAATAGCAATGCGTGCTGACTGCTGTAAAGAATTTGGAACCAGGTTATTGGAGTTATTATGTAGACCCGTTTGTTGTGTTATTTGTATATGGATCTGCAAAATGCCCGCATATTGCATCATGCATATTGTTGACACTTTGAGCAGACTGACGTTGCACTAGACTATTTGCATTATGTGTATGGCATATTGGCCTTTGTGTGTTGTTGCTGGTATGATACGTTGCAATAGAGGGGCAGCATAGTTTTTTTGGCAAAAGTGGCATAAGTGCACACGCTGGTCCTGTTCGTGACCATGACCCTGCTTGAGTTGTTGATATTTATACATGAAAGGGAGCTCTCAGAAATTTATTCAAATTTGTGGACTACTCTCTGTATTTGTCTTACTCTTCCAGTGACCGTAGGGTGCCATAGAAGCTAGAACTGCCAATGGCCCCGTCTCAAGGTCTGAGTCACAAAAGATATCGCACAAATGATATAACAGCGCAAACACAATCATAGAGTTTTGCAGCTGGGTAAAATTTGTCCTTGTTTTGCGTCTGATTGCAATTATCCATGTGGCAAAGTATAAATGGTGGCTCTGTGCTAAGAACACAGTGGGCAGGCTCAATGCCATCCTTGATGTCATCAAGTATAGCAAGAACTGTCTGACCTGGTAACCTGTATCTGCGAATGATTTTGGTCTCAGTT
Source organism: Lampris incognitus (assembly GCF_029633865.1). Lineage (NCBI taxonomy): Eukaryota > Metazoa > Chordata > Actinopteri > Lampriformes > Lampridae > Lampris > Lampris incognitus. The sequence continues at coordinate 26,492,318 of NC_079229.1, forward strand.
AAATCAAAAAGTGATATTCAACTGTGAAATATCCGCTCACAAGCACGCCGGGCATGATGATAACTTACTCAAATTGTGTGTGGCTTATTAGCGCTGGTGTTTGTGAATTGGACCTTTTTTTTGCGATGAGGTTCATTTGCATAGAAAGGGGCCAATTTTGTGTCAAATGTATGCATATTACCTAACTTAAATACATGCAAATAAGCACCGGAGCACCGAGAAGCTATTTGCTTGGCAGTGCAATGAAATTCAAAATTTTGCCATTTAGATCATATTCTAATTGAGAGCAAAGCAATGTTGCCCGCAGCAGTACATCGTTAGACCTTCAGGTAACGTTGAGATTGACATTAGCAAGGAAGACATAAGCTCACAGCCTACAGTGTGTTTGACACATCATAGTCAATAAAATACTCCTGCTTTGACCTAACAGCAAACACTGAGCAAAATACCTGTGTGAACTCTTTGAAATTACTAACCAGTATCAACCAGTTACAAACCTATTCCCGATGGCATCCTCAGCAAAGCAATCCTGCTCCGTGACAGGGACCACCTTGACCTCCATATCGTCAGATGTGCTGGTGGCCAACACCTCCTCTTTCACACTTAGGTCTAGTATTTCTCCTTCTTTCACAGCCTTTGTCATGACATCAGATGAGGCAATTTCCTTCTCTTCCTCTGCGATAGGATCTCTGACTGCTGGCTTCGCCTCCATTTCTTCAACATCCTGCACAAGACTAATATATGCCTTGTATCAAACGTGTGTATATGCACAAGGGCCCTGCATTGTTATTTATATAACAGAATCTCTATGAGAGGATATCCTGTTTTTGTTACATGTCCCTCTCTACTCAAAGTTTATCATTTTTTTGAAAGATGTTACCATGTTGTGATGTTTACAGCGATGGGCAACATGATCCAGAAAGGGCCGGTGTGGGTGCAGGTCTTTGTTCCAACCAAGCAGTTACACACCCGAGTCTACAAATCAAGGTCTTTAGCAAAGACTATTGGTTGACTAATAGAATCAGGTGTGTAACTGCTTGGTTCTGCTTGGTTGGAACAAAGACCTGCACCCACACCGGCCCTTTCTGGATCAGGTTGCCCATCCAAAATGTCTATCTGATGACACAAAAGACTGATGTGCGAAGATGGTGGTAACAGACATTGTATGTTATGACCCAAGGGGAAGGTGAGAGCGATTTTCTCACTGCATTACTAGTTGTGGTGTGTTCACGCCCCCTAGTGGTCAAAGGATAACCAGCAAAAACAAGGAGTACTTTTTGTAAACAAGCTCCTTGTTTTTCGGTCACAAAACTCTGAACTCACTCACCTCTTGTTTGCTTCTGGAGGATCTGTGGTCTCTGGCTCCCTGAACAAGTCAGCAGGTTCCTGTTCCACAGCGTTTGGTTTTAGTGCTGTGAAGTCCAATCCAGGAGATGGCTTAGAAACATCAGGGCTTATCGTTTTCTCAGCATGGTCGTCCTTGCACCCTGAACTGCTTCCATTCTCTAACTGACTCTCATTTGTCACAGCACTGGACCCAAGATGAATGAAAAAAAGAATGATCTCCTGCCGTGCATAAATTCCAAATCAGTTAACATGAAAAAAAAAAGTTTATATTTGTGCACGCTCCAATCTGCGTTTCTGCTCCCCGTTGCACCTATCTAACCACATTTCCCATCTGCTAATTTTGAGGCAATCACTGCTCACTCCCGCTTTAATTGAAATAAATACACTGCAAAGTGCTATGGCGAAAACAGCAACGGGACAGTACATTGAGTTAAGCTGCTTGTCTCGTCATGTGACCTACCAGTTAGGAGATTCAGAGGGGGAAGGTGGCTGAAGTGTACTTCCAATGAGTGTCGACTCCGTGCCCGCCTCCTGACAGGCCATGGAGATAGGGGATATCTGACAAGTCTCTGCATGGAGCTGAGCATCGGATAGAGACGTCTCTTCATTACAGTGAGAGAAATTACCTGAGAATGAAGCCTCAGCATTTTCAGTGGTCCTTAAGGAGCTGTTGATGTCATCATGGGTCATCTCTGGTGTACTGTGTTTTTTGGGTATGGCTGTCCTTAGCATAAGGTTTTCAAGGCTGACAGCATCAGACTCTTGCAAGATGCCTTCAGGGGTTTTGTCTGGCGCTGCAGCTGGAAGCTCATCCACAAGCACTACCTTCGTTTTTGCAAACTGCTCCTCATCAGAAGAAGCACGTTCCACCACCTGTGAAGTTTCTAAAGTGCACTGGAGACATTCAATGGGTCTGCTAATTGAAGCAACTTCCTCCAACTTTTTGTCCGGTGATTTGTTGGTTGAGCTTTGTTCAAGTCCATTGCCTTTAGAAGGAGAGGGTTGCACTTGTTCCTTCAGAGGAGCACCGTTCTCCCGAGTCTTAGAGAGCTCTCTCTCCCTGACTTGAGGACTCAGCTTAACCTGCACAGTGACAACACTTTCCTCCTTCTTGACCTGGATCTCATCACTTCTTTTCCTACACAGCATAACACAGAGGGTGTCAGTCAGATTAAATTATACTGGTGTGTTTAAAATATGAGGTACAATATCCCACCAAGATGTATTCATTATATGTCCAAACTCAATGGGCTGTGAACATTTGACAGCGAACTTCTCATTGAAATATAAACTAAGACATGGCCCCAGTGAGTCTAGCAGGCCACATAACCTAACCAAGGTTACATCAGGACTCTCTTATTTTTAACCAAAACTAGATATTATTTTTGTAGTCTGTAACGACTTTGTTTAGAATCACATTGCTGTCTGTATGAGGTAATGGTGTAATGAAACCTACTGAATGAACAGAGCAGTGATCTTTTTACATGATCTCACTTGTATCCACCTCTGGTACTGAAATGTTAAGAATCTCTGGAGTCAAAATCTTGATTTCCACAGCTTTTACACGGTTTCTGCAATAACTGTGGTAGCAGTATGGTAATAATCAAGTGGTTAACTTTAAGGCTAAGGTTAGGTAGTGGTTAATTTTGGGGTTAAGGTTAAGTAATGGTTAGTGGGTGATATATTGGTTACATGCTGTGTATGCCATCTGAGCAAATCATGGGTTTCAGCTATCAAAAATAACACCAACATATTGACTGCTTAGATGCAAGGGACGTTTGGAAAAGAATTTAAGATGACTACTGGTGCTCTGTAAATACTGCAAATATACTGGGAAATACCCACGAAAGTACCCAGGCCACATGTTGGGCACCATCTTACCTCACGTCATCATTAGCTCCATGTCTGTCTGGGACTGCACCCTCCGGCCCTGTGTCAGCGGCTGGCAGCGTGGCCTTGGAAGGATCTTCCAACAAACCACTTCTCTCGCCCAAAGAGTCACAGTGACCAGCGGCAGGGCAGCAGCAGTTCCCCATCTGCTCCCCTTGCTTTTGATGGCAAATGTAGTCCGAGTGGTGATCTCTGGTCCAAAAACCACGAAGGTCTCTGGCCCTGCCTGAACGCTCGGCGAATACAGGCGTCTCAGGAGTCCATTGCCAAATGTGTCACTATGGCACCAAAGCCGGGGAACGACCCTAATTAGGCTACGGGCGATCCTAAAGGGCGTGAGAAAGAAGCGCACACAGTATCGTTGAACGATAAGCATTATATCGAGTGCGGTGTGTCATAAAACCAAAATGGGTAAGAATAATAATGTCGTATGGGCTTTTACGGCATGTAGCTTTCACACGTTCGGTTTCCATCTTATCCTTCTAACCATATCTGAACAACTTGGGCGTTCGGTGACGAACAAGAAACATCAGATACACGCGAGTCTGCATAACAACACACCCTATATAACAACATACCCTATCCACACAAAACGAGCGTTTCCTGAAACGACCGGAATAACGTGGAACTCGTACCTGATACGTGAACGCTACTAAAAGCAAATCAGCCGCCCCCCAAAACTTCCATGCGAGCGATTGTTTCGCTTTCCGCTCGGCCACGAGCGAGCGGATTAGCAAGGCAGCTAAGCAGTTAACGTCATTTAGCCAGGCGAACGTGTCGCGGGGCGAGCGGCGAACCTTTAAACGGTGTCGTCACGTGGTTGACCTTCGGTGCTTTCCATACGTTACCGTTTAATACACCGCTTCACTTGCTATGAATGACGATGCTGTGTGTACGCGCTGTGTTTTGCGGAACATAGGGACGCAGCCCCACTTCGCAGCCCAACCGGAGCGGGGTCACGGCAGCTGTTGGTCGAGTGACGTCATACACGTAGCCCCGGACTTCCGGTGCCCGGACGGTTAGCCGGAAAAATGGGAACCGGAAGTCCATGACAGCGATTTATCTCGTGTTTTCTGTACAGAAAGGTAAGAAAGAACAAACAACAATACATAAAAAAAATCATAATTATATCTATATTGTAACGTGCATGGATGAGTAGACACGCTGGCCGCTAGCTCGCGAGTCTGACCCTTTAGTCGAGCGGTTAGCGATGTCTCCTGCGGTGCGGGCGATACGGGTTCGCTTCCCGGTCGCGGCAGTTCCTGTGGTTGCGTTGCCCCCCAAATTCGCTACAATATATTACCAAGCCAAGGTGAAATGGTCTTCACGTTGGGCGTCGTCGCCAAGTGCAGGACAGTTTGGTACTCCTCTTGATAACACAATTTACTTGTGATGGTCTTGCTTTAATAAACCAAGGCAACGTGTGAGGTCTGAAAGGTTTGAGCACGTATTATACTTTCACTTTGGTACCTGAAAAAATGCCCTCATACTGTTTGTAGCGCGGCAACTTATTCCCCGGTTCCTCATTTCCTACACAACAACGATGGCTTTATTTAGACTAGCATAGTGTAGACTCTCTTGATCAGAAAAGATTTGTTAGTAATAACCAAAGACATCTGGAGCACCCTGAAAATGATGCCATGAGCAGTACCTAATAGATAAAGATGTGGTGAGAGTCCCTTCAAATACCCATAGCCTATACAGTGTTCAGTATAGATCATATTACATTTTACATTATAATGACAAGGAAGCTAAAAAAAACATTTTTATTCAGCAATTACTCAGTAATTACTTGTCATCATAGTTCAGTTACATCTATTTTACTCATACTTGGTTGTTTCTGCATATTCAGCTGAACTGAACTGAACTGAAAGCGTGACCAAAGTTTTTGGCTATCATCAGTAAAGTGATGCATGGCGTACACTGTCACTAAAATAAACATCCTAAACAATCTGCTCTTGCATCAGTGAAATATATGGAAAGGGACTGCACACGTGATGACATTGGGAAGTTATTTCACAGTATTAACAGGTATTCACAGTTACTCCAGTACACGAAGGACACATATGATCAATCCATTTCATTAACTTGGTTGGATTCAATCAAGTCAAAAACCCTCCTGAGCTGGATGGTGTTGAGAGCGGAGGACAAACTAGAAAACAGACGATAGATAGCGGCTGGTTTTGCTCACATCTCATTGACAGATAGGATTGTAGAAGAAGAATAAAGAAAGAAAGAAAGCCGAATCACGGATATATACCAAGTCCAGTTGCACTTGATTCAACTCCTTTGGATAACCATGACCTGGATGAATGAGAACATTCACAGACAAAGAAAGAAAGCCACCCTATTTTTGTCTTTGTACAGGTTACAATGAAATTTGTTTTCTGTATTCTATTGTATAGGAGGAGTGGGCAGCTGCAGCGCCCGGGGACCAACTCCAGTTCTTCTTTCCATTGCCTTGGTCAGGGACACAGACATGAGTATCAACCCTAACATGCATGTCTTTTTGACGGTGGGAGGAAACTGGAGCACCCGGAGGAAACCCACGTAGACATGGGGAGAACATACAAGCTCCACACAGAAAGGACCTGGGAGGGACTGGGGTTTGAACCGAGGACCTTCTTGCTGTGAGGCAACAGAGCTAACCACTGGGCCACCATGCTGCCGTAGTGTTAATTATGTACCTTTGATTGGATTAAGGAAAAAAAAGCAAGTTCTACCCTTCTGTCTTGGAAAGCATTTTAATCATATTTCAATGAGAATGTATTTGATCTCAATATGATCCCCGCATTAACGCTCTCTCTCTCGCTCTCTCTCTCTCTTTCTCATTCACTTACTCACTCACTCACTCACCCACTTACTCACTCACACGCACACACACTATTTCACCCTATATTTGTGGGGACCCCTCCATTGACAACATTCATTCCCTAGCCCTTATCCCTAACCTTAACCATCATAACTACATGCCTAACCTTAACCCTAAAAACAAGTCCTAACCCTAAAATAGACCCTTTTGCTCATGGAGACAAAGAGTGGTGTTCATCCTCAAGAAGCTGAAACAGGCCACGCTCCTATAGAAACCGCTGCTAAATTTCTACAGGAGCACCATTGACAGCATCCTGACTAACTGAGTCATTGTGTGGTCCACCACACATCTCGGCCACTCCCTGTTTGAACCGCTGCCGTCTTGCAACCGTTTCAGGACAATAAGATCCTGCACCAATAGACTGAAAAACAGCTTCTTTCCCAAAGCTGTGGCCTCCATCACACCCCTCCTGGCCCAACCGCAGAACACAATACAGGTACTGTGAGCGCACACACACAAACATATCAGGGACTGTGACACACACACACACACGCACGCACCCACCTCCACCCCATAGACTACTACTACTACTACTACTACTACTACTACTACTACTACCACCACCACCACTACTACTTTTGGCTGCTTCTGTTGGGATCACCACAGCGGATCATCCATTCCTGTCCTCTGCATCTTCCTCTATCACGCCAACCACCTGCATGTCCTCCGTCATCACATCCATAAACCTCCTCTTTGGCCTTCCTCTTTTCCTCTTCCCTGGCAGCTCCATCTTCAGCATCCTTCTCCCAATATACCCAGCATCTCTCCTCCATACATGTCCAAATCATCTCAATCTTGCCTCTCTTGCTTTGTCTCCTAACCGTCCAACCTGAGCTGTTCCTCTAATATACTCGTTCCTAATCCTGTCCTTCTTCGTCACTCCCAATGAAAATCTTAGTATCTTCAACGCTGTCACCTCCAGCCCCAGAGGCTGCTACCACACACAATTTGTAACCTCTGTAAATTTGTAAATTTAATTTAACTAGTGCCTTCTATTTTTTGTAATGGTTTTATCTATCTATCTATCTATCTATCTATCTATCTATCTATCTATCTATCTATCTATCTATCTATCTATCTATCTATCTATCTATCTATCTATCTATCTATCTATCTATCTATCTATCTATCTATCTATCTATCTATCTATCTATCTATCTATCTATCTATCTATCTTACCTACATTGGGAGAAGCCTGTGAAGTCTCATTGTACCTGAGTATATTAATTGGACATCCAGGTAGCATGGCAGTCTATTTGCCTATCAACACAGGGATCGCTGGTTTGAATCCCTGTGTTACCCCCGCCTTGGTCGGGCGTCCCTGCAGACACAATTTGCCGTGTCTACGGGTGGGAAGCCGGATGTGGGTATGTGTCCTGGTCACTGCACCAGTGCCTCCTCTGGTTGGTCGGGGCGCCTGTTGGGGGGGGGGGACTGGGGGGGAATAGCGTGATCCTCCCACACGCTACATCCCCCTGGTGAAACTCCTCACTGTCAGGTGAAAAGAAGCAGCTGACGACTCCACATGTATCAGAGGAGGCATGTGGTAGTGGGGTAATTGGCCAAATACAACTGGGGAGAAAAGGGTGGAACCTCCCCCCAAAATATATTTATTTGTTTATTTAAATATATATATATATATATTAATCTAAATGATAATACTATTATTATATCATACTATATATTATATTATTTGTCATATATTGTATATAATAAACTTATTCCTGAGGATATAAGTTCCTGAAGAGTCAATAAAGCGGAGTCTAATTCCTCGTGTGTGTAAACGTACTCGGCCAATAAAGACGATTCTGATTCTGATTCTGATTAATGTAGTCTGGAGCAAGTCCATTTAAGATATATGACTGAGTCAAACAATCAATCCAAGCACTATTTTTGCAGATAAATCAGTGAAGATGGGTTAAGCCATGGACGTACACTTGTGTTCCTTGCTTTTTTCCTGTTTTTTTTTTCTTTTTTCTTTTTAACTTATACACTTACATATTGAAAAGGTATGTACAGGTATGCTCTGATGAACGCCACTGTGGGCGAAATGTCAGCGTGTGGCCAAAATAAAAAAGTGTTGAAATCTGCAGCACTGTTTTCCACCCAGCAGGTTGGCAAAGAAAAAAGCTATGGTTATGGATAAAACTGTCATCGTTAAAACTGCACAAAATCCTTTTCCCATACATCAGATAGACTGAGTCTGGACAGGAAGTGTAAATGTGTGCATCTCAATTTAAGTCAAGTCTGTTTTATTTGTATAGCCCAATATCACCAATTACAAATTTGTCTCAAGGGGCTTTACAGCAACAAAGCATCCTGTCCTTAGACCCCCACATCGCATAAAGAACAACTCCCTTAAAAAAAACAAACCCTTTAACGGAGAAAAATAGGAAGAAACCTCAGGGAGAGCAACAGAGGAGGGATCTCTCTCCCAAGACGGACAACGTGCAGCGGATGTTGTGTGTACACAATTTACACAATACAACATTGGAAGAGGATAATAGAATTAAAATGGAAATATAAAATATACACAAAATTTACACAAGAGTTGTGTGTTGTGGCACTGTTTGATTGGTACACTACCTACAACGCTGTGTTATTATCAAAGTACACAGCGTGCACAAATCAACCTGTCGATGAAATCCCAAATATACTCTACGTACAGTACGACTGAAGGCCAGTATTTATTTCATAAATGTAATTTTTCCTGTCTGAATATTAAAGTTATTTTTTAAGTCAAAATCAGGTTTCACACCCCTCTGTTGCCTTGGAGGGCTGGGTGTTGGACGTTTGGATGGACAGCTGGATTCTCCTTCATCCATCTCACTGGCTGCTCTCTTTCACCTGCTGCTGATGGAGGTCTGGTCAGACGGAGCGACGCTCTTCCTCCCCTGTCTCCTCTTCTCTGGAAGAGTATCGGGGTCCTTGAACGCCCGGATCCGGAGAACCAACTTTTTCCTGGGTTTGTTCTCCATCCGGGTGTCGGGACCATCCTTCAGCCCCTGGCCGGCTCCGTCCTCCTGATGCCCAGCATTGTAAGACAGACACTGGGACGTCTGCTGAGGCGTACCAGGACACAGGGTGGCCTTCTTGGGCAAATCAGCACCAGAGACCCTCCTCAGGATGATTCTTATAGCAGTTTGATTCATATACCTATTGCATATAGAGTTATGTCATTACAACTACAGCCCGGTGCAGCCACATAATGGAGGGGCAGAAAACCTCTTTGACTCTCTTCTGCACAGTTTATCTTTAGACAGAAAAGGAAAACACTGGCCTTCTGCAGAGATATTGCTTTTTGTGGTTTGCATTCCCCAAGGTGACATTCTTCACGTCATTGTACTTCCACAATGCGACAGTGAGCTCGGCGTTCAAATCACAATGTGTGAAGTGGTTTAGGTCTTGCACAGATTTAGAGATGTACTTATTCCTACTTTGTCTGTTCAACGTGCACCGCGAGGATTTCACGCGTTTTCTTGTGAACAGTTTTATTCAAATCCTTGGCTTCTTTGTCATGTTCTCTTTACAGAGGCGTTACCTTTAAACGCTGTGCACCATCACGCCTCAGCTTTGCTCAGGACAACTGGGCATAAATATTTATGTTGCTCTGCAAACATTATCTGAAGTTTTGTGTATATATATATACACTACCGTTCAAAAGTTTGGGATCACCCAAACAATTTTGTGTTTTCCATGAAAAGTCACACTTATTCACCACCATATGTTGTGAAATGAATAGAAAATAGAGTCAAGACATTGACAAGGTTAGAAATAATGATTTGTATTTGAAATAAGATTTTTTTTACATCAAACTTTGCTTTCGTCAAAGAATCCTCCATTTGCAGCAATTACAGCATTGCAGACCTTTGGCATTCTAGCTGTTAATTTGTTGAGGTAATCTGGAGAAATTGCACCCCACGCTTCCAGAAGCAGCTCCCACAAGTTGGATTGGTTGGATGGGCACTTCTTTGAGCAGATTGAGTTTCTGGAGCATCACATTTGTGGGGTCAATTAAACGCTCAAAATGGCCAGAAAAAGAGAACTTTCATCTGAAACTCGACAGTCTATTCTTGTTCTTAGAAATGAAGGCTATTCCATGCGAGAAATTGCTAAGAAATTGAAGATTTCCTACACCGGTGTGTACTACTCCCTTCAGAGGACAGCACAAACAGGCTCTAACCAGAGTAGAAAAAGAAGTGGGAGGCCGCGTTGCACAACTGAGCAAGAAGATAAGTACATTAGAGTCTCTAGTTTGAGAAACAGACGCCTCACAGGTCCCCAACTGGCATCTTCATTAAATAGTACCTGTTAGAGCCTGTTTGTGCTGTCCTCTGAAGGGAGTAGTACACACCGGTGTAGGAAATCTTCAATTTCTTAGCAATTTCTCGCATGGAATAGCCTTCATTTCTAAGAACAAGAATAGACTGTCGAGTTTCAGATGAAAGTTCTCTTTTTCTGGCCATTTTGAGCGTTTAATTGACCCCACAAATGTGATGCTCCAGAAACTCAATCTGCTCAAAGAAGTGCCCATCCAACCAATCCAACTTGTGGGAGCTGCTTCTGGAAGTGTGGGGTGCAATTTCTCCAGATTACCTCAACAAATTAACAGCTAGAATGCCAAAGGTCTGCAATGCTGTAATTGCTGCAAATGGAGGATTCTTTGACGAAAGCAAAGTTTGATGTAAAAAAAATCTTATTTCAAATACAAATCATTATTTCTAACCTTGTCAATGTCTTGACTCTATTTTCTATTCATTTCACAACATATGGTGGTGAATAAGTGTGACTTTTCATGGAAAACACGAAATTGTTTGGGTGATCCCAAACTTTTGAACGGTAGTGTATATATATATATATATACACAGATAGATGTTGAAAAAAACGTCAATACATAGCAGTACAAGCTTGTTTCGTGCATATTAAAGTTTTTTCCCCCTACATCTTATCACAATAGTCCGCTCCTCATTTGTCGTGCACTTTTATCAACGGTTTCCGAAAAAAGGGGGGAAAAAAGTGTGACTGGTACTGAGTAATACATGAGTGACAGGGAATTTTCTGTATTTCTTGTTTGCTTCCTTGTCATTATAATGTGCTGCTAAATATGATCATCAAATACTGTTTGGGATAAATGAACAAATCACATTGCATTTTGTGATCACATTGTTCTCCACTCAAGTATTTTGAATCATTTGTATTGCAGGGATAGTCATTACCTGTTAAAACTTGAATATCAGGTGAATATTGAATGTCGTGCTATTTTTACTATGGTTATTGCTAATTACTATTTATCCCTGCACCACAAATGACATTGTTTGGTACAATGTTATTTGTGAACTCATCGTATATATGACATATTTATAACTGATCCTATACATGACATAGTTGGACTAAAAAGCATAATGGTTATGCTACATCCTTACATATTCTAACTAGGCTGGGGCTTAGAAGTTGCTGTGTTTGCTCAAACCTCATTTGCCCCAAGTCAGAGTTTATCGTACTGCACCATCTGGTGGATTGATAACAGAATTTAAATAATTTTTGTCATGTGGGCCTTATCCTCTTCCGCCAGGTGTTTCAAAAGTGAAATTATTTTTCTTTACCGGTTTTTTTGACTAAGGTTAGCAATAGCTAAATCTTGAATATAGGTTTTCATCAATAGTGAGGGGTGCTTGATGAACTTGGGGTCCCTTGATTCTAGTCAAGCAGCTAAATGCTGTTACCTTTGACTACCCTTCCCTCTCCAAGTACCTCAGAGACCATTCTGTGTAACATTCATGTATTTTATTTTCATCATCCCCTTGCAAATGACCCTTTTTACCCAAACCTTACACATTTTAATAGTGTTATGCCATAGTCGGATATTTTAATTATAGGTTGGGTCTCTAAATTTGAGCACAAGAAAAGGTGTTTATCTCTATCTTGGGTTTTTTGAATGGCTGGTAATGGCTCTATAACAGACTGAAGGACACATTTCTTTCAAACAACTTTAAGGAAAGGGTTAACTAATGTGAACAAAATATCCATTCATCCATCACGGGGTGAACAAAATATACAAATCATTTGTCTTTTGTTCCCAAAAGGTGTTGGATTACAATTAAGTGATAAAAGAAAATCACTAATATACACTGAATATAATGTTTAGTCATTCTTCAAATATCTCGCTGAAACTATATATATATATAAAAAAAACAATATAGCAAACACATTTTACATAATATATATTTTAATCCAATAGGAAACTAGTGAGTCTAAAACCAGTTTTGTTAAAATTTCTGTATCAAATATTTGATCTGCTCTCGAGTGAGCACACAGTAAATCCAGTCTTTATGACACAAAATTCATTCTTTGCACCTCAGTTCCTCCAAGTGCTGAATCAGTTCCTGTGGCAACCCAAGTTCTAAAACTAAATCAATACAGCTTTGCAGGAGCTGGTTTGAGCTTTCCACCATATTTGACCAGCACTTATCAGAGCTCAAAGAGAGGCTTTTTGGCCGTTCAAGAAAACTCAGGTCCATTTGTCCATCTCCTCTGCAGCAGTTTTCCTCTTTACATTCCTCTCCCATACAGTCTGGATCTCCCTGGTTGACCTCTAGATCCTCCATGCTTTCAGAGACGTCGCTTACACTGGGAGTAGGGCTCTGCAAAGCTTTCATCATTTCATCCATAAGTGCATCCTCATACTGCACAACCCGCTGGAAAAGTTCGGTCACTGAGGTTGGGATGGGGCTTTGTGGATACTTGAACTTGTACCAACACTGCACAGCACTGTGAGATAGGATACAAAGGGGCAAACGTTTCACATACCATGGGAGAGAAAGAAGTAACTGGGATGGGAATGTGCTAGGCATAACAGAACAGAACAGAGAGATGTCAATAGCAGATGGCACAAAGTTATGATTGCCGTGATGACTGCAGAGGAAAGGTCAGGGATTTTATATATCAAGAACGCGATAAGAGTCCTCAGAGAAGACCAGCACCTAGAAGGCCTGGTACAGGTGTACATTTTAAATTGTATGCTGACTCTACGTTCAAGGTTGACAGCGTTTAAGTGCAATCGGTATCATTTAAGTTACTGTATAGGCCCGAATTTACATTCCAACTAGTCTACACTTTTACCTACAAGTTAACTGGTGTAACATGCGGCCGAACACCAAAGCTGAATGAAGCACATAGCTTATAACGTATACAGGGCAGGGTACCTTAATACTCCTTTGAGACACCCGACGGTTTTCGTTTGTGTTACACCTTCCTTGAATCCTTGGTTAAAACCGGCTTGAAGTGCCGCCTCCTTCCCAGCATCAATCCCTTCCACAAAGCCATCCTGAACAGAACACAAGGGGAATTGTCATTCCAGTGGCGACACTATGGACACTTTCGGGAGCGAACAAAAGAAGAGCATCCAAAATGCTGACTTCGTCGTTTCAAGTGACGAGCTGGAGAGTGCTAGCTAGGTGGGGGACTAGAACTATACATCGCCAAGTCAATTATAGGAATGCGTTTAGGTTGCCGAGGGTAAGGAGAGCCAACTACACACTTTGAGCAAACAAAACAATAGAAATATAAAACAATTGATGTTCTTTTCGTCCATTCTCAAAAGCCTTAAGTAAATTTCACACGTTAACGTTTCTGTTTAGCGACTCGTCGGTTAGCATCGTTAGCTAGCTACCTTAACTCGTTTCTCCATGTTGTGGCTCCATTCCTTGTTTTGTAAACTGATGTCTTTCGCGTTAACGTCGAAGACATCGTCCACGCTGTGCGAGACAGACTTAACCCAGGACATCGCGCGTTTAAAGGACACGTAAGGCTCTCAGCGCGCCTTCACAACGCCGAAGTAGCGTCGGCGTACCGCTAGTCCCGTGCTTGGTCGAGCCTTCGTTGTGTATTGCGTCATCACGTTGCGTGATTAATCATCTTCCCCTTTTACGTTGACGTCAACAGCGGCAACCAACGGTGCTTACCGCCACCTACCGGATGCCTCAAACACTTCTTCTTTTTCTTCTTTTAAACTGCAGGGAGCGCTACGTCCCCGCAACAAACGGATTATCTCGCGCGCCTTGTAGCGGCGACGCTAAGCCAATCAAATACGCTGATGAGCCAAAACATTATGACCACCTGCCTAATGTAGTGTTGGTCCTCCGTGTGCCGCCGAAACGGGGCCGATCGGCCGAGGCATGGACTCTCCAAGACCCCTGAAGGTGTCCTGTGGTACCTGGCACCAAAACATTAGCAGCAGATCCTTCGAGTCCTGTAAATTGCGAGGTGGAGCCGCAGTGGATCGGGCCTGTCGGTCCAGCACATCCCACAGATGCTGAATCGAATTGAGATCTGGAGGATTTAGAGGCCAGGGCAACACCTAGAACACTTCATCATGTTCCTCAAACCATTCCCGAACAATGGACCTCAGTGGATTTTCTGACAGTCAGTAGCAAAGCCTGATGGTGATTTGTAATTCCTTCCCCGAACGTCTATTGTCTACCCCTTGCAACTAGCAATCCCCCTGGCTTGCAAAGACATCAGTGTCAGTTCAAGACGTCAGCCAATTGGTGTCTAAATTCAGGTGTTACACAGGTTCTACACTGGTCTCTGAAACAAACTTGAGGGCTAAAAAAAATGCCATGAGTGTGTAAGAACACATTTGTACATATGAATGATTGATGAATAAGGCCCAGTGTGTGCAGTGTGGTAGGATGCATAATCCTGCCGAAAGAGGCCACTGCCATCAGAGAATACCATTGCCGTGAAGGGGTGTACCTGGTTTGCAACGATGTTTATGGAGGTGGCACGTGTCAAATTGACGTCCACATGAATGGCCGGACTCAGGGTTTCCCAGCAGAACATGGTCCAGAGCAATCACACTCCCTCCACCGGCTTGTCGTCTTCCCCCAGTGCATCCTGGTGCCACCTCTTCCCCAGGTAAATGCCGCACATATGTATACGGCCATCCACGTGATCTAAAAGAAAATGGGACTCGTCAGACCAGGCGACCTTCTTCCACTGCTCCAAAGTCCGGTTCCTATGCTTGCATGCCCATTGTAGGTGCTTTTGATGGGGGACAGAGGTCATTATGGGCACTTTGACTGGTCTGTGGCTATACAGCCCCATACACAGCAGGGTGCGATGTATTGTGTGTTGTGACACATTCCTCCCGTAACCATCATTAAAATGGACTGTGACTTGTACCAGAGTAGACCTTCTGTTGGTTCAGACCAGACAGGGTAGCCTTCATTGCCCTTGCTCATCGATGAGCCTTGGGTGCCCAACACCCTGTCGCTGGTTTGTGGTTTGTCCCTCCTCGGACCACTGTTGGTAGGTACTCACCACCGCTGCCCAGGAGCACCCCACAAGCCTTGCTGTTTCAGAGATGCTCTGACCCAGTCATCTGGCCTTAACAATCTGGCCCTTGTCAAAGTCACTCAGGTCTTTACTCCTGCCCATTTCTCCTGCATCCAACACGTTGACTACAAGAACTGATTGTTAACTTAATCTACCCAGACTTTGACATGTTCCTTTGTTTGGAGATGATCAACATTATTCAGTTCACCTGTGAGTGGTCATAATGTTTTGGATCATCAGTGTACATCCGATACAAACATCCGTCAACAAAAAGAAGCCTTGCATGTTCGTGAGTGGTCGGTGATGCAAGATAATGTTCAAGTTCCATCAATTTCCAAGCACTCTTATTTGAACAAAGCCTCAACACTCCTTCGAAGCACATTTCATCATCATCATCAACTTTTTCTTTTTCTTTTTCCTTCCTAACGTTATCATTCGTCATCGACATTATTCGTTATTATTATCCATTATACCAAGAGCACAGTGCTCCTTTTCCCATTACTTATTTTTAGAGTTTATTCTTTTGAAATGTGAGGACAGATACCAGTAAACCCAAAAACATATATGTCAAACTGTAACGCCATCCATCCATCATCCGAACCCCTTATCCCGCTCTCAGGGTCGCGGGGGTGCTGGAGCCTCTCCCAGCAGTCACTGGGCGGCAGGCGGCGAGACACCCTGGACAGGCCGCCAGGCCGTCACAGGGCCGTGCTTAAAATCTCCAAGGATGAACATATATGTCAAACAGGATGTCAGACATACATGTCAAACACAACATATATGTCAAACTGTAACGCCGATAGTGTGAAAATATAGAAGAAGAATAAAAAAGTTATTCAAATGACAGTTTATAGAATTTATAGCATGAATGTCTTCATAATATTCAAACTCAAAATCAGCCGAGCTTGTGTGAATGCATATTGCCTAAATGATCAGTGAGACATTGATTGATTGATTGATTGATTGATTGATTGATTGATTGATTGATTGATTGATTGATTTGAAGTCAGCCAGTGTATCAAGTCAGATTGCTTTATTCTTGAATGTTTATTTCTGAAGAACTTATTTATAATTCTTGAACAAAATGTCCTTGAGTGCTTGATATAACATAATAACAAAATAGAAATATATGATGGAGGGAGTAATAATGTTAAAATGCATATAATGTGCACACTTCTTCTTCTTCTTCTTCTTCTTCTCTTTGGTCTATAGAATAAAGAATGGAGACTGGTGCTCTTCTCTGCGGCTGTCTGCAGCCGGTGAGTGAGACATATATAGAAAACAATTTGATCCTCCGTGTTTTAACTCCGCTGACAACTAAATGCGGCATAGCTACTCCACTTACGATACTCGGCGTGAGAAACATTTCGTCGGCTACGCTAGACACCCGGTCTAAAGTACACGAACATCCCAGTGCGTAAAGGTTGAATGCACAAGCTGGACAAATCACTGCCCAGGACATCTTTTCAGTTTCCTGTTTAAGTTTTCAAAACAGGAAAATATCACCCATCATGCCAAACACATTACTCCCTCATCAATAATACACCTCTCCTTTTTTTCCCCCTCACCGTGGAGGAAAAAACAAACAACCAAGCAACAACCTTGTTTTATTTTCAGGTTTCTCATTCTTTATGCCGTGCTTTATGGAAAACACAGGAGAGGTAGCATGGTTGGCAAATGCGTTTCACCTTGGAGGGATGCATTTGCAGGAGCCGGACAACAATGGCCAGGAGAATACTCGGAGGCCGCGGTGGAGTTGCCTCTGCTGTGGAAATGGAGTCCGCCGGAGGCCTCATTCACTGCAGCCACACCTTCAGTCTCCTCACTCAGAGAGCAAAAAAAAAAAAACAAGCAGCCGGGACAATCACCTGACACATTTCCATCCAATTTCCACCACAGAATGTGTTCATTTTGAGCCTAATGGCATGTCATTTTGCCGGCGCCTTTGGTCAAGAATTAATCCTGGAATCAAAACAGATTTTCCAGGGAGCAATCTTCCATCAAGTATTGATTTTTTTACACTCACAGAGCCTGTACTCCCTAATTTAACCTGACAGCCAGCAGCACAATGGACTGGGAGCACCTTAGCATCTCACAGAGGGAACTCTCCTCCTCCTCCTCCTCCTCCTCCTCCTCCTCCTCCTCCTCCTCCCATCCCTCCCTCTTGCTCTCTGTCTCAATCTTCCTCTCTCTCCCTCTCTCTCTCTTTCTCTCGCCCCTTCTCGTTCTCTTTCGCTCTGTTTCAGCCCTCCTTCGTGAAGTGATAGAGAGATAGGGATGGGGAAAAAAAACCAAGGGGCTCCCAGGTGTGTAAAACAAAGAGCGTTGGTTACAGAACACAGGGATAAAGCTTCCGTCTCTCTCCTTTACCTCTAATTATGTTTTCAAGGGTAGTGCAACTTGGGCAGGTGAGGCTGAGAGGGAAAGGGGGAGAGTGTTCTGGGGCCATCAGCTATCATTATGGGGCTGTTGACATCTCCCTGTCTTTGAGTGATTCTCATCTGTGATTTCCCCTAGCCATTTTCCATGGATGCACGAAGAGGGTTTCATCATGGCCCCCATAAAGAAAGGCCAAAGTGTTGGTACAGGGCCCCCCCACTAATAAGATAGCAAAGATGTGGCCAGCCATGCCTCTCCTCGAACATTCATGTCTCCTCTCTTGCTGCCTTCAAAAATACACCCCCCCCATCTCTCGCTCGCCCCCTCTCCTCTCTGTGCTGTGAGTATGCTATAGGTAGAGGTCAGCGCAACAAGAGGAAGATGGAAGGGTCCACACAAACACCTCATCACGGCACCAGTTATTTGCCAAAACATCTCAGCACAGCGCAGGACCGGTTATTTTCATCCGGCCCTCAAAGCTGCATCTGACCCGCGTGCAGAGGAGCTGCACTTCTGCCAAAGGGGTTTCCAGTGAGTAACTTATGAACTCTCTGTCTCCCTGATTGGAGTGCAACTAAATCCTACTTATCCATTTCTGTGTTTCCTCCTGGTCTACCATAAGGAAACATAACGGTTACAATAGCGGCCATATAATAGCTACACCTTGAATGGTCCACGTATATTTTTTGTGGCTCCTATAGCAGTGATAATGGTATATATAAAACCAGTGGGGTTTAATGAGGTTATTTTGAATGCAAGATATATGCAATTGAATTGTTGCATAACTGTTGCATTGAAAAAGGACACAAAAAAAGGTTATACGTAACTGAAAAAACACCATGTATACTGGCCCAGAAGGCTTCATCATCACCAAATACTTGATGCAAACCAAGAAATTAACTGTTGGAAATCTTTGTCCTGCAATATCTTGAACGTTAGATGTATTCTAGCTCATGTATTTGTGCAGGGTGCGTGTGTGTGGATAAAAACCTCACGTGCAACAGTTTAGGCAGTCTGCAGCGGCTTCTGTTGTGGCGTCCTCCTCATCCGGGTAGTCGGGAGATTTGGAGAAAGATTTTGGCGTGGAAACACTAAAGCACCGGGTCCGCACAGGTGGGCGTCACAAAGGTAAGGACCTGCATTCAGTGCTGGGCTGCTAGAAAGTTAAATGGACTATTCGGGTGATTGCAATCTGCTGCTCCAAGACAGTCAGCCACCTCCATAAAGATCCGAGCTAGTAACTCCCCCACCTGCGAATACCTCAGACTTTGTCATCGCTAATAATGGTGAGAAAAAAAAAACAAACCCCCAGCAACACAGAAACATCACGGAAAGCAAAAGGGATCATATGCATGGGCGACCTGGATTGCATGTGAGGATTGGTAATTGCACCCCCGGAGGCATCTGGGTGTGCAGAGGAGCAAAGTGGGGGAGACGCCTCAGCGACTTGGGGCTTCACAGTCAGCGTACCAGCATCTCAACCTTGAGGAGGGAGTGAGAACAAGGAGGCAGAGGAGGAGAGGGTGAGAGATATACCGACAGTTCATTTACCCAGAACATCAGCCCCACCGCGCATTGTCTGAAAGATAAGGGGAGGGAATGCTTCATGCCTGATGGAAAACAAAGGCAGCAATTTAAAACCATCTGCATCCAGCACATGCACTCTCTCTCTCTCTCTCTCTCTCTCTCTCTCTCTCTCCCCACCTCCCTCTTTCTGTGTCCTGACTGATATTGAAACATAATCCATTTGGAGCGCAGACATGTCATAATATTTCAACACCCCCCACCCCCCCCACCCCCATCTCTTTCAGGACAATTTCAGGTGGCTGCGAGTTGAACGACGATGTTTTATTTCAACAAGTCAGACAGTTTGCTCTTATGGATAAAAGTAAAGCGTATTTAGTTTTGCTGCTTTGATAGGAAAAAAAAAGAAGAACAGTAAACCTCCCCCCCCCCCCCCCCGAGAACAATGAACAGCGGATGATAGCGGGTTATTTCTGCCCCCCGTCCTCATCAGGAGATGTATTCTGTGAGCGACTTCATGGCCTGATTATTTCAACGGGCCGGGCAGTACCATGACAGTGCTATTTCCCCGTCTGTCTCCCTGGATGTAAGGCTGGGAGGGGAGTTGTGAGGCCCGGTGCCCAGTTCAAATCGCTTCCTAAGGCATCGCGTGCGGGACAAGTTGTGCGCCGAACATGTTTGATACTGTAGGACCGTAAAGTGGTTGCTGCGGGACGATGTTTTAATTTTGTAGTGTGCAAGTCATGGCAACTTTTCGATGGGTGTGGATATAAACGAGGACGCACGCGATCAAACCCGAGACCTGTACCCAGGGCCGCCCGTTGGGGGGGGGGGGTTTTGGGGCCCAGCCGCTGGGGAAGGGGGCATGGAGGCCAGCAATAATCACGTACAGCCTAAATATAAGCAGTGATAATGGCGATACTTGCCGGTGAGTGTGCACTGGCTGGACAGATGGACTTTAAAGACATTATAAAGGACTTCGCACCCAGTAAGACAAGGGAGACGGCTGCACAAGAGGCAAAGATGAAGCCGTAATATAAGAAATGGTATTTTCTACTGAGAAATGTGTGGTGTACGTGTAGCACATCTTCGCTGACTGTGTGTGTGTGTGTGTGTGTGTGTGTGTGTGTGCTTATGCCTTTGGCCCCTGTTACTGAGCAAGTCTCTCTCACTTTACATGTATGTTTGGTGGGAAAGAGCGAATGCGTGCATGCGTTGATATGAGTAAAGCAGATTTGGAAGTGGGGGGGGGGGCATCCACTGGACCTTTGTGGGCAGGCCTGCCTGTACCTCCACAGGTGTCGCTGTGGTCAGAAACCCGCCAGGCCTTTCTGGAAGCATTCAGCCAAGTACAAGCTGCAGAACTGACACTCTCAAGAGAAAGAGAGAGAAAGCCACTTTATTTGATCATTGTACAGGTTACAAGGAAATGTGTTCTCTGCATTTAACCCATCCTATTGTACAGGAGCAGTGGGCAGCTGCAGGAGCCGGGGACCAACTCCAGTCCGTCTTTCCATTGCCTTGCTCAGGGGCACAGACAGGAGCATTAACCCTAACACGCATGTCTTTTTGATGGTGGGAGGAAACCGGAGCACCCGGAGGAAACCCACACAGACACGGGGAGAACACGCAAAGTCCACACAGAAAGGTGACGTGGGGTTCGAACCCAGGACCTTCATGCTGTGAGGCAACAGTGCTAACCACCGGGACACCGTGCCGCCCCTTACTTACACTGATACCGACTCTTCACCAGCAAAGCGTCACATGTGGAGGTTTTCAGGCAGCGGTGAATACTGAAGGGGTCTGCTAGACTGCTGGTACGTTGCATATGTGCAGAATAGCACATGTGGAGCATTTCTCTCCTCCTATTAGGGTAGAAACAGGTTTAGGTGACGCCTAGTTCGAATCAGGGGTCAAAGGAAACTGGGAAGCGATGACGTATATGGCAACTCGCAACCCACATTCATAATTTAGATTCGCACCCAGATCTGTTGGACGAGAGGCTCAAACATTTTATTTTTTACAGTAGTTTTAGGCTTGTTATTCAGCTGTTAACACTTCTCATTGGAAAAAAAAACAAAAAAAACAACTTTCATCACCAACAACAAAACCGCGAACAGTTTGAGACATTGAAAAGCAGATATGGGTCAGGAGCTGTAGCTGCACAATTACATTGTTAATGGGAAAAAACAAACAAACAAACAAACAAACAGTGAAAACAGTGCGGCTACGAAACAAAAGAATATCAAATAGCCCGAGCGAACGTGCACCTCGCCCATCATGGCTCCGAAATACAGCTCTCGCGTTTTGAAATGAAGGGAGGAGGAGGAGGAGGAGGAGGAGGGGGGGGGGCTGAAAGGAAGACGAAAAAGCATCTTCAACATCAGTTTTCAGTCTAATGTTAATAATTTATGTTGTCTGTGCTTTTTATTATTATTATTTATTTATTTACTACTTTCTTCTTAGCAGCCAGTCAGTTTTTGAAAGGCATCACGGACACGGGGGCTGTTTCAAACTTTGGAGTTTCGTTTCAAAAGGCTTTCAACCAAGAATGTTGTGTGTGTGTGTGTGTGTGTGTGTCTGTGTGTGTGTGTGTGTGTGTGTGTGTGTTTGTTATTATTGTTGCTGTTGTTGTCGTTCCTCTCCGACTTCTAATACTTTTCTCGTTATTGTTATTTGGCAAGGCAAATATATGAAACATGGATGAGGACTAACCCTGAGATGCATGCGTTTCTATTGGCCCTATAGAAATGGAAGTGGCTTGTTATTTACCCGAGCGAGATACTCTACTGTACATGCCGGCCGCTGATTGGCTCATAGGTACGACCTCTGCAGACGCCTGTTCATAGGTGCCACGGCCTTTGTGGAGGCGTCGCCTCTCAGAAGGTCGTATGGCGGTGCACAACCGGCGTCATAAGAATAAGAAAGCAAGCTGTGAAATCCACTCGAAGCCATTCACTGGCAGTGGGTGAAGGCCTGCTGTTCCACTAAGCAAACAACCGTAATGTATCTATCCTGCGTGTTAATGGGGGAGGGGGGGTACGTATGAATTAACAGAGAGAAAAGCATGTAAAAGAATTCATGTCATGCAAATAAGAATGGCTTCCTTAAGCCCGGGTAATTATGCCAAGTGTAAAGTTGTGGTTTCTGGAAAATATCTTGGTAAAATCTTGGCGATACAGCCTGATCAATGGTGGCAAGTGGGCAGCTGGGCTGCATACTGTGCATACTACATTCAGTTCTTGTTTTAGTACTCCTGTTTATATGATACACCCCATATCTAACGGCAAGCATGGAGTATTAAACTGTTCACAGCTTTTTGGTGCGAGCTAAATTGTGATGGAAATGTAAAAAAAAGACAAAATTGGTGTTACATACACCGCGTTAAATGAATAAAGGCCATTGAATAAGTAACCAGGCGCTTAGGTCCTTTTGAAGATGGTAGTCGCTAAAGATCTACCTATCGATCGATCGATCGATCTATCTATCTATCTATCTATCTATCTATCTATCTATCTATCTATCTATCTATCTATCTATCTATCTATCTATCTATCTATCTATCTATCTATCTATCTATCTATCTATCTATCTATCTATCTATCTATCTATCTATCTATCTATCTATCTATCTATCTATCTGTCTGTCTGTCTGTCTGTTGACCGATCTATCTATCTATCTATCTATCTATCTATCTATCTATCTATCTATCTATCTATCTATCTATCTATCTATCTATCTATCTATCTATCTATCTATCTATCTATCTATCTATCTATCTATCTATCTATCTATCTATCTATCTATCTATCTATCTATCTATCTATCTATCTATCTATCTATCTATCTATCTATCTATCTATCTGTCTGTCTGTCTGTCTGTCTGTCTGTCTATCTATATCGTCTGTCTATATATCTCTTGTCTGTCTGTCTGTCTGTCTATCTATCTATCTATCTATCTATCTATCTATCTATCTATCTATCTATCTATCTATCTATCTATCTATCTATCTATCTATCTATCTATCTATCTATCTATCTATCTATCTATCTATCTATCTATCTATCTATCTATCTATCTATCTATCTATCTATCTATCTATCTATCTATCTATATCTGTCTGTCTATATATCTCTTGTCTGTCTGTCTGTCTGTCTGTCTGTCTGTCTGTCTGTCTGTCTGTCTGTCTGTCTGTCTGTCTGTCTGTCTATCTATCTATCTATCTATCTATCTATCTATCT